>NC_081323.1:34955203-35258233 GCF_026419965.1 Kogia breviceps
CTAAAGTAAAGAAGAAATGACAACTGTATTCTCTGAGCAGCTGTAATAGACCTGCTTCTAGAGAGTGGCTTTGCCTGGGTTAAAGGCATAGATTGTGTCCTTGTTTCTGTAGAAGTCTTCTTAATAGAGAGCAGGTCAAGCAGAAACACGGGGGAGGGAGACCTCTCTCCTTCCAAGAAATAAGAAATGAGTCGACTTAAATACTTCCTCTTCTATCAGAAAATTCCCAGTAGCTGGGGACATAAGTTCAGAAGTAGGGATGATGAGGTAGGTCAATATTAACAGGTGCCTTGGAGACAACCTCATTTGTTTTATCAGAAAATGAGAGCCAGGGAGAAAGGTAATCTTTCCCAAAGGAATTTAGCTTTTAAACTTTAATCGTGTTATAGAATCTCTTCTCCTCATTTTCTTCCCACAAAAAAGTAAATATGTCATTTTGTGGCTCATACCCCCATCTGCTCCAGGAAGTGCTAATGGATTTAGGTGAGGTGAAAAAGGATTAAAAATCTGCATGAGAGAAAAAGAAATCTCTGTGAACTTTCCCCAGGATGTCCAGAGGAAAATGATAAAAGCCTGTCTGCATAAATGTATTTGTGGAAACATAAAATCCTGACACACACAAGAGAGAATCTTTGTTTGGGTAAAACAGCCACTCACTTTACTTTCCATAGTTTTAAAAGGACTAATGACTCAGGATATCTGTAGGTCCCAGAAGGCAGCCCGTTTCTCAAAAGTGCACATATGAAGATGGCATTTACTGCCCCAATCCAAACATTGACTTCTCTTCTTGCGTTATTATTTTCAGAAGGAACTCTGAGGAACAATCTTATGGGAAGAAAAAACTTAGAGCTAAAAAACATTTTGATAATTCTGCCATGCAATAAAATTATACTTTCTTTCTGGCGTTTTATTTTTCTGATTAAAAAAAAAAAGAATTGTCTAACTTTTAGCAAAAGGCTATTTTTTTCCTGTATTTCATAACTTGACAGTTTTTTTAATTGGAAAAATCTACCCAGTGGAGCTTATAGTAGTTCATAAATTTGATAAAATTTCCTAATTTCTTTTCAGTAAAAAAAATTCAACATATGTACCTACATGGATGAAGACCTTGCCTTAAAAATTCTAAACTCTCATAGAAATGTTAGTAAAAAGTTCTCAAAGAGCAAAAAGAGCACCATATAGCAAATTAAATCTTAGCATTAAAAAACAGTATTTAACCTAAACTGATAAGAGAGCAGAATGAATAGTGCTTTTGTCATATGTGATTTCTATAACTAAAGTTGCATTTCCATGCATTCATCTAAAGTATTTCTAAATAAATAGAGATCAGATTTTGCCAGGGACTATTTCTACTTAGGAAAAAAGAAAGAATTTCAGAACTATTTCTTTGGAAATGAAAGTAGGAATTTTCCCATGGAATCTACAGGAGGGCCCTGATGCTATCAGACCTGCAGTGGCCATTCAGTCCCCACGTCTTAGGCCTAGGTTATTTGAATGTCAATTGAGCCCCCCATCTGCAGATCCTCAAAGACGCCCTCCTCCTGCAAGGGTACTATAAGGGGAAATACATTTCCAGAAGTCAATGGAGCAAAACTTTCAGTTTCCTTCCCCTTTTTCAAGTCCAGGCCCGGTCACCAGGTCCAAAGCCCTTGTTTTACGGCCTCTTCTAGATAAACTCCTTCTAAAACTATTTGTTCCTTGATGGACACACTGGGGGTGTCTCCCCAGAATGGCAGCTGAATGTGAAGAAAATGACACAATTTTTTTTTCCTGCTAGAGAAGGGTCTGTTTGGTGAGACCTTTTACTTCATAAACTCACCCATTAAAAATCAAAAAACGGGCAGCTCAAGCGGTGAAGGCCACGTGGGAGGAGTAAATAGGTCTCTCCGTGCTGATAAAGCAGGTTCTGTTCATTCTTCAAGTTCACAGAAAAGAGACTTCAGAGAGGATAAAGCCATGGCTGGGATAATCCTGCAGCTCATCAAAATGGCTATTTTCCTTTTCACCAGCGGAACCATTTTGCCCCATCTAAAATGCTTGTGGGAGAAGTTAAAATGAGCCACATGGGCCTTCCCCCACAAAGGGGCCCTATATTTAACACAGCACACGCATCCAACACCTCAGACGGCTTTGAAGAAAGCTGTGTTTATTATGTGGGCTTATGAAATAAAAAGTACAAACTTTCTTATACTGAAAAAATTTGCAGTGAAATTTACAGCCAAAATAAGGAAGCTGTGCATAATGTAAATCTTGGCAAGCATTTTAATCAGTGGATCGGCAGGGCTGGATGCAATACTTCAGTTCCTTTCAGACTTGTCTAAGCTTCCTTAATTTAAGTACCACACACTAGGTCTGGGGAGAGCATTTAGAAGACATTGTGCTTTCTGCAGGAGTGCCGACAAGCAACACAAGCTAATGAGAAGGGAACACCGTGATAACAGTTTCAACCTCAGGGAATGAATGATGGCGACAGAAAGATAATACACTGTTACTGTAGAGCAAAGCCATACAGATTTATGTTATGATAAGGCATTCCAGCCCCATTACTTTAAGCAGGTAAAGATGTTTCCAGGTTATCAGTCTGACTCAGTTTGGCTTTAAAGAGCACAATTCTGGACCTTGTCAGAAGTTTTCATGCGCAATTGTTGTCTTCCCAATTGGAAAACAACAGAACTATCCAGTAGCCCTCAATTCCTGGGCAGCATGACAGCAGTTCAAACAAGTTGAAAGTCAGGTCACATAATGTGGACCCCAAACTGACCATCACAGAAAGAGTTATAATGTGATTAAAAGCTCCGGGGAACCTATTAAATCTGCTATCCCTGTCAGGATGAAACAAGAGCAACCCTGCCTCTGAAGCTACGATTTTTAAAGAGCCCTCTAGGAAAACATTTTATCCCTCTGCCATCTGCATGACACTTGAGTAATTAGTATCAGGTATATCACATGAAATCTCCGGAACTGAAATATTGCAAAAAAAGACTCAGAAGTCAAATGGTAAAGATATAAATTATATAGTGTTTGGACTTGACTGTACCATTTGCGTGCAGTATTTTTCTTTTAAAAAATATTATTTTAAAAAATTTTACATGTAATTAAATTTACAAATGTAACAAATTCTGGGAACACAAGATTTAAAAATATTCTTCAGTGACTCAGTCCTGTGGAAGGTAAATGAGGAATGGGGAGGGCAATTTGCTCTGCTGCACAGGAGTCAAAGGTCAAGGGACACCAGAAGGCCCCAACTCTCCATAAACTGTCCTGCTAAGAATGTTTTCAGAAATTAATTCAGAAATATGATCTGTTTAGAGAAAATACTGATTATTTTTATGCTACAGTATTTACTTGCTAGGTAATAAAGAATTCATATACATCCTAGAATCTGGAGAAAGTTATCATTTGGGGGCTTAACCTGTTGTAAGTTCTGTGAAACCAGAAATTAATGTGGATACAGTTTAGGACATCATTGCTTCACCAATCAAGCCAGTGCATATTTGGTTTCTAACTCTCCATGGGGAAAGCAGAAAGCTGAGATCTTGACAGAGCCATGAAACCATACCTTGTGGACTGTGTTCATGGTCTGCTTTAATTCTGGTCCTGTAGAAAAGGAATCTAGGTTTTTAATAAAGGACATTTAAGAAGGCATATCTCCTTTTAGCAAATAGTTTAATGACAATCTTGATAGTTTCTGCTGACAATGAATATTGGAACTGTTGAAAAAAATCTTCCCAGAAGGCAGAAGAATATAGTGCTTCCAAATTCATATGGAGTGCATGATACCTCATAAGCCACGGAAAATGTAAATGGAAGTGGCTTTGAATGGGATGATAAAAATGTCCAAGAGAATTTGATGACCAGGCTCTAAGGCTGTGGGAGAAAACAAAACTCAAAGGGTGGATTTATGTAAGTTAATTATGCTAGGAAAGATGGCTTGGGGGGGGAAACTCCAATAAACTACTTTAGGAGCGTGAAAATGATTCCATTATGATTGAAATTAGGTAAGAATGGCTTAACAATTAAAGAAAAAAAAATGAGACTTAAGTAATATAAAATCAGCAGGCATAATATCTGTGGGAACTAGGCATTTCCAACTACGAAGAAAGAAAACATACAACTAATTTGAAAAGAGTAAAGAAGAAAGAAGATAATCACTACTTGTATATGTCTATTTCTTTATTAAAGGAATGCCTAAAAATGTAATTCATTAGATCAGAGCTTAGCATCCTTTTAAAAAATTGTTCCTAATTCTCTGTAAACCTTTCTACCTCCCCAGGCCCCTTCATCCAGACTGCAGTTAAAAAAAAAAAAAAAAAAAAAAAATTAAACTTCTCTTGAAATCTTAACTGGTAATCCCCCACCCTTAACTTTTCAAACTATTTAATTATTTAATTCTGGTCACTAAGAGTAGTGAGGTGCTGTTATATAAGTTACTCTTCTATTACTTCATTTATTCACTTTTTTATTTGATGAAGACTTCACAGGCACCTACCATTTTCCAGGTACCACTGAGCGTTGTGGACAGAAATTTAAAGAAGCAGAGCCTTTAACAAAATGGCATCAGAATTACACGTCATAATTAGGATAGCTAGCAAAGTTGTTTGCCCTCATATCAGAGAATTTGTCAGCGCTTCCCCACTCTATTGCACTCAGCAGAATCTGCCGTCTAGTTGAAATCCAAATGCTCTCTTTCTATACTTTCCTCTCACCCAGCCCAGTACCCATTTGTTACCCCTCTGACTTTGGGCAGGTTTTCTGAAAAAGGTACAGGTTCCAGAGTTAGATAGGATGGACAAATTTCTCATCCATCACTACTATTTGCAATGCTAGGTGAGCTGCTTAGCCCTTTTGAGCCTGTTTCCTTATTTGTAAAATGGAAATAATAATTCTTATCTTTAAGGGCATTTCTGAAGATTTGCTTGGATCAAGAATGTAAGGCACTTAAACTATGGTAGACACTCATTAAATGGTGGTGGGTGCTTTAATTACCATTAGCTTCATCATTTACCCTAATATGAGGGCTGTTCTTGCACTGGTGTTGGTTTAGAGGGGAATCTAAAGGGTCAAGAGCCAGCCTCAGTCCCAAATCAGGATGACGCAAGTATTACAGCTCTACAGCAGTGAGGCAAATCTCCCCCTCAAAACCAACGTGCTGATAACAGTCTACAAAAGTTCCAAAGTAAATCTTGCAAAGTTGTTATATGCCTAACCAAAAGGAAAGAAAGCAGTGGTTATTATACAAGCCAAGATGATTTTCTTATTCAAGGAGGGTGCCATTTTCCTCATGCAGCCTTCTGAAAAAGTTGTCATGTAAAATTATTTCACATTCTTTTGAGCCCACTCAAAGCACATAAGGGCTTACTGAAACATGGGTCTTGTAAATATGCCTGAATGTCAGGATTTTGGCTGTAACAGTGGAACTAGGAAGGACTCCAGTTGTATCTTTCTGTGCTCTTCCTGATTTATGAGCCAGAACCCTGGTATTTGACGCATGTGTGAGAAAAATACATAGTTTTCTTTTTTTATCTAGTATGATTTTTGTGAAAGCAACAATTATCTAACTTTCGCCTTAATAACAAAGAGAATTTAGAAAAGTAAAAATGTATTGCCCAACAGGAAAAAAAAAAAAAGAGCAATACTATATGCAATTAAGTACCTTTGTTAGATCTTGAAACTATAATCTTTATTCTAGACCTAGAAACCCAGAAGAGTTATAGCAAATAAAAAGTCAATCCAGGGACCTCTCTGGTGGTCCAGTGGTTAAGACTTCACCTCCAGTGCAGGAGGTGTGGGTTCGATCCCTGGTCAGGGAGCTAAGATCCCACATGCCTCTGCCAAGAAAATAAAACATAAAACAGAAGCAATACTGTAACAAATTCAATAAAGACTTTAAAAAAAAAAGTCAATCCATTGGTGAAAACAGACATCCATCAATCTTTCCTGTTAATGGTCATAAAACACAAAGTGGTAGGAGAAGAAATGATTCTTCTAATGTTTTCTTTATTCAAAGCCAAAATTGTCTACTCAAAATGTTATATGACCAAGAGTTTGTGCAAACTGTTTAATCATAAAATTGAATACTATGACACACAGATTCAAACTAAATACCATGAGAAAAAGAATCTGAGAAACATTGCAGCAGTTGATGTGTAACCGTATACTGCATGTTTTTAAAAACAATTTATTACGTTTACCTAACTTACTACAAAGTGCCGACCTGATGCCCTATCACTTCTAAATGTTCCAGTCTGTATTTCTCCAAAGCGAGGACACTCCCCTCATAATCACCTTACAACGCTCCATGTCAGGAAATTGATATCGGTACTACCCTACCACCCTATTTTGTCAATTGCTCCAACAATCTCCCTTGTTGCTTTCTGGGTCAGAATCCAATTCAGCATAAGTTTATTTAAAGTTTATGTAGAATAGAATGATTTATGGAAAAGGATTTCATATTAGAATAACAGTTCTTCACAGTTACTCATTTTTTAATATTATTTTTAAACTTCTTTCCCACCAGATTTGACACCCCTCTCATATTGACACCACCAACCAGTAAAAGTAGACGTTTCCATGTCACTTGGAAACAGATTACTAAAACACAGAAAAAAAGGAAACTTTGTTTTTGAAGGGCCTGAGATTATTGATCTGCTCTCATTGTTTGAACTCATGCATCTGTTCGTAAAATATGTGAATATTTTAAATTTCTACTGTATCCAGGTTTCTGAAGAAAAGTGTACTTTAAAAATATGTATTTAAAGTTGTGGGCCCAACCTTGACTGGACGATATTACATATACATGCCTATGTCAGATACAGTATTTATTTTGATAATTACTAACTTAGCAAGTAAGTTAAATATCTTTAGGAAAATATTTACTGACACATTTTAAGGCATTTTTGAAGAAGAATAGCCATTAACATGTATGTGAGAAGCATGGATACACTGAGGTTTTCTAAGCTATTAATTATAGTTTGACTATAAGCCAACATCTTGAAAACCTTTTGCAACAAGTTATTTATTTATCATGATAATGGAATATGGACTTTTCTCTACAAAACATAGGCACAACTGTCTAGCAGGGGTCTCAGTACTTCCTCATCAGTAACGAAGTATGACATCTCAATGTGGCAAACTCACTTAAGCCTGGATGCAATTCTAGACGAGTGGAAGGGCAAGAGGTTAAGCCACGGCCGTATTTATCAATATGCTCTTAAACCAATGAATGGATCAAGTAACATACAGAGTGAATGGGAATTAAATGTAATTAAAATCACTGTCTCCACAGACAGGGCAGGTTATAACCTTTATACTCTCTAACCAAGCCCCTCCCCTCACATGCCTCTAAGATCCATAATAAAAGAACCCAAGATTTTAGAAAGTTTTTTTAGGATGTTATATGTAGTTTGTTCTTAAAAATTTGACCTAAAAATATAAAGCAAAGGTGTCTAGGAGAAGGTTTTTAAAAGAGAAACACAAAGTAAATAGCTGAAATTGTGTTGGCATTTTTTTATGTGACGGCATATTTTATTTTGGTGTATGTAGTTTTGTTTGATTTCTTCTAAGGAGCTCTGTCTGAGTAAGGCATGTTTGTCAAAAATGAATATAGTCCCTAAAGGGAGAATAGAATTTCTCAATCTCTGAGCCTACTGTTGTCCAGCATTTGCCCACCAGACCCTTTTTCCCAATAGCATATAGGTCAACATGGAACTTTGGGGGGCTGTAACCTGGGGTGGGGGGAGGGAATGGGGGTTGAAAGAAAAAAAATAGGGAATATATTTACAGTATAATAAAGTGCTTTGCTAATCCCTGGGGAGGCAGCATTCCTTGCACTCAGTTCTAGCACAACTGGAACGAACTGCATTCTAATAGGAACCAAGCAGTTTTTTGGTGATTGCTGAGTGAAAGCCTCCTCAGAAGGCACGGAAGAGAATGTCTGCCTCACGAGGTGAGACAGAATCATCTATATTGCCACATTCTCCATTCAGAAGAGGAAGGTGAATATAGATTAATGAATTACTAGTTCAAGCATTCTTCTAGAAAGTTCTTCTTTTCTGATCATATATTTATTATTTTTTACCTTGTAGAAAATGTGGAGAATACAGAAAAGTGAAAGTACCAAATTACCCGTACTCCCATAACCCAGAAAAAAACCTCTCAGTATGTGGTATATTGCCTGACTGTTCACTTACGGAATGGACTGTTTGATTTAAGGCATTGGTTCTCAAAGTGTAGTCCAAGGGACCAGCAACAAGAGCATCACCTGGGAACTTGTTAGAAATGCAAATTTGGGGGCCTCACCCAGACCTATCAGAAATTCTGGAGATGGAATCCAGCAATCTGGAATTGAACAAACCCTTCAGGTGATTCTAATCATGATAAAGTTTGAGAACCACTGTTTTAAGATATTCTTAACACACAGATTTGAAGAATCTAGGCCAAATATATCATCCTTATTTTAAATGGAAACATAAATAACACTGGGTTTAGATTGTGCCTAACTCTTCGACTAAGACATAAACCAAACAGTAGAATACAGGCTCTGACCCCTAGTTTTAAGAGTACAGTTCCTCTGCTGAAAGAAGAAACAAAATTTAGGAAATTTTTTTTTCTTTTATCCTTCCTTCATTCCTGGTTTATTCCAGAATGTATTAAGATGATGTAAGTTTCTGAGATCAAGATATCTGTCAATAGACAATTTTGAGGGCTTCATATGCTATGGTTTCACCTGATTTCTCCAAAGTGAGTATAACTTGGAAGAAAAGAACAATTAATCAGAGCAAGAATGTTACCAGTTAGAAAAAGTATAATTAGATAATTAGACATAACTGTCTAATTTTAATAGTCTTGCATCAGGAATTCCAAACTTTAATGATCTTTTTCCCCCTCATCATCTTAGAAGTGAAATTCTTTACTGAAGGAACAGTATACAAATAGATAATTCATTTTTAATAAGGTTAAACTGCAGTGCAGTTACTATAAATAACTATTGAAATGATCAGATACTTAACAGTCTTTTTAAAAATAATGTGTCCATACTCCCTTGGAAGGGGAAAGAAATAAACCCAGTATGCTAAACCACACAGACATTTTAGAAGGCATCTACTTACCAAAACAAGTGTGGCTTAGCAGTCAGAAGCAAGTTACTACAAGCCAAGGGCTTTACTTTTTGCCAAAGCATTGTTCTCCCGGGTGGTCTGAAAAAGACTGGTAATTCCCTAGAATTATCATGTACTTGAACTACATACTAGTGAAGGAAAATTAAAAATAACAACAAGAATAAGCCTCTCAAGGAGCCTTTTCATATCACTCGACATTGTTTTATGTCTTTCTGTTTAAGGTTTTCTTATCACAGCTAAGCCAGAAAGACATATGCTATTACCCTTGTGATAATGATTTAATTATTTTATATTCTTGCCCAGCCACACAGGTGGCACTTTTCATGGACAAAGAAAACCCTTAGTCAATAGACGACCAAACCCCCAGAGGCATGGAATCTGTTCTCACAGTGTGTAACAGTGCTGGCTCGTGTCTCTCCCCTGCAGCCCTGCAGTGGTTCACTCCGCCAAACCCAAACAGAAACTACTGGTTTATTTCCAGCTGTTGCTCACGTTTTTCATCTGATTTTATTTACTTGTCTAAAGTGGCTGTAACAAGCACCAAATAAGCCACAATTGCCCAGAGCAGAATATAAAACTAAAGGACTTCAATTAATGAATAAGAAATGACACACTTAGAAACGGGTGCTAACGTGAATCAGTGAATGAGGCACTGGAACTTACTAGATTATATTTTTAAATGATTTTGAATCAACATATTTAAAATTATGTAAATGCTATGTTGTATATAAATTTTAAAATCCATAATGCTAATGCATTGGAAAATGTAAAATAAAGCACAGATGTAAGAAAATAACAATATGGCAAGACCAGTATGCATTCCCCCTACTGTGAGAATATATGGATCTGTGTTGTGTGTGAGTGTGTTGTATTACATTGATGTTACAACAGGTATTATATGTAGTGATTTATAATGTGGTAGACATTGATGTACATCTTAACCCTCACTTATGATCTAAGAAACAAAGAAACCCCAGACAGCAGAGAGAAAATACTGCCTCCCCAAACAATACAGGCATAGCAATTTTTAAGATGAAAAGTCCAAAGTCATCTACCAAGAGTACTAGAAAACAAACTGAGTACAATATAACCCCCACCATAATGACACCTCTCACATCAGCCAGAACAGTCCCTGGGCTGAAGCCAAATTCACTGGCTGGCATGTCCCCAGCAACAACCCTGAGCCACATATTTTAATCGTAATGCTAGTAAAGGGCTGCTGAATGTATTATAATAAAACATGAATAGCTTTTTCTCCATAAGTTATGGTTGAGCCAACATGCAGTGCCTATTTCAGCAGGGATATGTAAATAAACCAGACAACCTGTATCATAGAGAAAGGGAAATGTGTAAATGACCTAGGACACTTCTGTTGGTGCCAGATGGAAACGAACAGCTGTTATATATGATATCGCAATTCTCTCTTAAGCTTGGATGGGGAAACAGCCCAGCTTCTGCTTTGAAAGCAGGCTCAATCTCCACCCTTTCAAAGCTAGAATGGAGGTAATGAGATCACAAATCAGCCATATGAATTTCTTGCCATCCCAACTCTCTGGACTCAGTTTCTTCAGTTTCTTCCTCTGAAGTATAAATGGGGTAGAGGTAGGAGACCTCTCAAGTCCCTCCAATATTCCATGACCTCCATGATCCTACTACATCAGCCGTGATGAGGGGAGGCATGAGCTAGCTCCTGCAGAAATGCCACAAGACACCCAGTAGAAGAACTACATTAAAGAGAAACAGACTGGCTATGGGAGAGGTGGGTTCTACTTCAAGTCCTGCCCCTTACTTAGCTCTGCGACCCTGGGAACGTCTCACAAACCCTCTGGGCTTTGATTTCCTCGTTAATAGAAGAAGGCAGGTGATCCTAAAGCTCCTTCAACACTGTTTCCAGGCAATGAGAATCAGCCCCTGTGCATGAAACAACAGTGACAAATGGCTTCTCAGAAAATGAAAAGACATCATAGACGTTCAGGATTTAGGACAGCCTCTATAATTTCATAGAAAGCCAATTAACTCATTATAGCGAAAATGCTAAACAGCAACAATTTTGAGTGAAAGCAGGTCGATAGACTTTTATTGATTAATCACAGGAGCTTAATTTCTATTTGATTATTATGTTAATTTATCAACAATAATATGAGTTGTATTTACATACAACCCTGAAAGTTAACACATAGAAATGTTGCCTCATTAGGAAGAGGAAGAGGCAAAGAGAAGGATATTAAAATATGTGTGAAAAGATAAAAGCAGACTCAAGGCAAGAAGAAACTAAATCCCTACTCTCTTATCATTTAGTAATAATGTTACTGGAATCTGTAAAGAATGACATTTGAGAAGAGACAAGTAAATTTTAATACCCAGAGCCATCCAAGTATCTTCGTTAAGTTATTCATCACTAAAGACATGCAAATAGATAACCGTTAACAAATGAACAACTGTAGGAGAAAAACACAGCTATCCACATATGCAAACACACACTCAAAACACACACATGCAGCATCCAATTATGACTTACATGTAAGTTTGTATTAGAGAGGTAATTAGCGCATTTCTTACACCGTTATTCAACTGACAATGAGCTACACTGTTAAAGAATAAAGAGATGAAAGAGAGAGGCATCCTTTCTTCTAATCTAATTTTTTAAGGATGTAATAAATAGTTAACCACTCCCTGTCAGTCTGAAAAGAAAGAAACACTGAAGTAATCTATGGCCACCAGTTCTGGATATTGCTGAGTGCAGCTATGGTCAGAGAAAATATTCAACACAGTCTTATAATTTAAAAAAAAAAAACAAAAAACAAACCCACTGTGTATGAAAGAACTCAATCCATCCTAGTAATTGCTTTCTGTGAAATCTACCCTTGGTCCAAATTAATGAGTTACAGGTGTGGATCTAATTCTTTCCATTTTGCCAAAGATGTTACTGTTGCTTTTTTCTGAGACAGTTGGCCTCCAGAAGAATTATAGTTAATTTATCATAACATACTATCAATGTTCAGTGTTCACTAAAAAGGGAAATGAAGCCTGTTGGTAAAATAGAGAGCTCTTGCTAGATACCCATACAATTTTTCTTACCTACACATTTAAAATTCTGCCTTGATTATTCTTCAGAAGAACTGCCAGACCAAAATAAGTGTGAGAAATTTTGATTTTAAAGGGCAGAAATATTAGTGCAGGCAAAGTCATTGCCCAGATTTGCCTGTCGAACAAGCTTGTGCTGTTTAACTACAAAACAAGTTTTCAAAAACTGATTTTTTTTTAAACAAGAGAAAGCGTGAAAAATCAGAGTAGTAGATATGGCAGCCATGAGGGTGGTTTTCAAAAATATAGCTCCTTGGGTTTTTTTTTTACATATCTAAATGTCTTCTGGAATTAATACCTAGTATCATTTATTATGTGCCAGACACACGGCTAAGAGCCTTTCACATATCTTATTTTGAGTTCTCTCAGAAGTAGACACTGAGACAATGATTTAAGTGCAAGTAATTTATTTGAAAGAAGATTCCAGGAAAACCAGTAAGTGAAGGAAAAATGAAACAGAAGGAAGAGGAAGGAGGTACTAACAAGCAATTAACTTCTATGGGCCACAGTGTCCAATCCTACCAGGGAACTCTAGAAAAGTGTAGAACACACCTCAGAGATAGTCCAAATGAGAGGCTGTTTCTGGACGTATCACTTCTGGAGACTTCCAGTTTGCCTTGTGAATGAGCCAACCATGCTGCTGCAGCCAGAAAGCAGGCAAGGAGCAAGAAGTGTTCTCAATAAGTAGAGTCTGGGGTGTATAAACGAGGGCCCAGGGTATACGTGCAGGACCCTAGTAGTCTACAGCACACAATATCATTTCATCTTCATGGTGACCCCCACTTTACATATGTGTAAAAACTCCCACTTTACATATGTGGAAGCTGAGGCTCAGAGAAGTTAAGCAGCTTAACCAAGGGTAGACAGAGCTGATAAATGACGGGGTAGAGATGAAAAATCCGGGACAGTTTGTCTCTAAACTTTAGTCCTAACCATAATGCTATAGTGTAATAGGGACAAAGATGAAATAGGGAACTTCCCTGATGGTGCAGTGGTTAGGAATCCACCTGCCAACGCAGGGGACACGGGTTCAAGCCCAGGTCCGGGAAGATCCCACATGCTGCGGAGCAACTAAGCCCGTGCGCCACAACTACTGAGCCTGTGCTCTAGAGCCCACGAGCCACAACTACTGAGGCCTGTGCGCCTAGAGCCCGCACTCAGCAACAAGAGAAGCCACCGCAATGAGAAGCCCGCGTGCCACAACGAAGACCCAACGCAGCCAAAAATAAAATAAATAAAATACATTTATATAAAAAAAAAAGAAAAGAAATAGGGTCCATCTTCACATGTCAGGAAGCCCCAAGTATGAGAGAGAGCATTGCTAAAGGCCTAATTCCTTCCCAGTGTCAAAATAAGTAGCTACTGGAAGTGAGGGGAAGGATTGGAAGGCTGAATGCAACCATGAGGACCCTGCCAAGGACAAGCAAACAGATGAGAACTATCACCCTTAGCTCTACATTTAGATAATCATGTAGACATTTTTGCCATAAGGTCTCCAGCTTTGGAATTCCTTCAGTTTGGTGATCTGAGTGAGCCCAGGTCCATATTATATGTCACATAAGACTCATCTGTTTGCAGAAATGTCGAATGTTCTTGAGTTATCTGTAGGAAAAACTGGTGGTAGGGGTCCTTGTGGTTGTGTTTTTAACTTTCTAAGTTTTTTGTTATTATTTTAAGTTACTGTCTTGTTGTCAAATTCAGTGGTCAAATAATATGACGCAGTTGTACCCAATATTATAAAGGGGAAGAAATTAGAAAAGAAAAAAATAGAATTTTAGCAGAATAAGGGATTGTGTTTGAATGACAGGAAATCAATAACGATGTTTGTGCTAGCTACAAATGTTACAGTTAGCTCACAGTTTGAGAGAAATAATATGATGTTGGTGTTATATGAGATAAAATATTATATTATGGCAAAGTTATTTTTCACTGAAATTTTTGAAGATGTAAAATTAATATTATTAAAGTTAATATTACTACTTACTTTAGGTTAGGAGAGAAACTTCTGAATAAAGATCACTTACAGTCAATTGTCTAAACTTTTATGTAAAATAATGAAAATAAGCCAATGGCAGGAAAATAAAATGTGAGACAATCATGTTTCCAAAATATTGATGGCATAACCCACCCTGATTGCATATCTCTGTGTGCCTGACTTGGTATCTGTCTAGTGTTCAGATAGTTTTTAGGACTTTTCAAATTGCTGCTGTTTATCATATGACCAGGACCCTATCAGAACCTCTATTGGGATTTTTCATTATAGGAACGTATTTATGAATTCATAAGTATCTATGTATAAACAAGAAACAGAACCTGCTAAATAGCTGAGCCACAGCCTCAGCCTGAGTTCCCCATAAAGTATCAACAGCATCAACACAGAAATCCCGGGTGGGGATGGCACTTGGTGAGGTACTGTGGGTTGGACATGCATTAGGCCAGTTGGAGCTGTGAACTGGTCACTGCAGCTGTGGCTAGAATCAGAGACAAGCGAGGCCAGAGGATCTGAAGAGGCACACATCCTGATACAGGAATTAGGCCCATGGCATTGTGGTCATCTTACCCCTGACCTTCCTGACATATATTATGTATGCTACCTTCATTCCTTGAATTTGTTACAGTGTAGCCACATGGTTCAGGACTGAGGTTTGTAATCAAACAATCCAGGGTTTCCAATCTCTGCCCTGCTCTGCTGTGTCCTCTCCCTCCCCACACACACCTGTATCACCCCTATCACTTATTAATTCTGTATATCCTTGGATAAGTTATTTCAGCTTTGATCACCAAGGATTCAGAAAACATGGTCCAGTCAAAGCCAGGATAGGTAGCCCTGTCCTGTCCTCCTCTGGCCTTCTCCTCTCTTGTTCTGGTCCTTTTTTATGTGTATTAAAATTAGGGTCCAGTTCTTGCTAGTTATGTAGAGATTCCAATTTCCTCTTTCTAAGACCTTATAGACTAGTCCTCTTGGCATAGGGAACTCTCTTCCTAGGTCTTTTCTCTTAGCCATTTCATCACATCTTCCTACAGCAATACTGTCCTTCAGACTGTACAAGTTTGGGAAATGCAGCTTACTTGGTCCCTGTCTTGGAGATTAATAGTTCACACTAGTATAGTAAGCGATACTGCAGGAAGGACATCTATTTAATGACATTGAATTCAGTATTTCTCAAACTTACCTGTTCACAGAACCCGAAGTTGGACATAACCCCTCTTGGCATCCTACAATCCTATGTTCTACTGAGTGGCCATGGGAACTCTTACCTCTTTTGTTCTCTACCGCCTCTGTTCCACTGCTCTTGTTCCCAAACTTTATAATTTTCAGCTCTCAGTCTGGCAATAGTGCTTGTACCTTACCTACCTCTGCGGTTTTGCCTCTGAACACTTTTCATAGACCAAATTACATGAACTCACTTTTCATTCCAGTGTTTCACTCATAACTGCTTCTGGCGACTATACTAAAGGTTGCACTATGGTGTGTGGTGTGAAGGTGAGTTAATAACTAACTTTTTGCATATTGGAACGGACTTATATCTGTCCCTCAGAAAATCTCATCATTTGGTGGAGAAGCAGTATAAAAGGATACAAGGAACTAATCTCCATTGGGATTATGTGGCCACAGAACAGTTAGCTGTTTGTTGTCAGTCTACCCAGACAACTGAAAGACAAGAAAGAGTTAATTCCATTTGATTTTTCAATCCACAAGAAAAACAAATAATTACTAATTTTTAGCAATGGAACTCTAACCCTCTCATGGCTAAGAACCCCTAATAACTCTGCCATAAATTCTGTTCTCCATCATCATTTTTTTAAAAGCCCAAAGCTTAAGAAAAGGGACAGGGGTGAGAGAATTACTGACATTGTTTTTCCAGTCTAGAGTAAGGAAATAGATCAAAATAGTGGGGTATCAACAATTTGAGCTGAAGGAAACAGGAAGTCAATAATGATAACCAACTGTTTCACAGCTAAAAGTCAGATCAGGACATGTTTACATGAAAAGATGTTTAGGCTTTTCTACACGTCAGACTTCTCAGTAAGTTGCAGACATTCTTTTCCAAGTAGGAAGACTTGCCCACCAAAATATAGTAGTAACCAGCATGAGGAGACACAGGTTTTTGTATATCTCAGCTATTAAAGTACCTGGAACAAATCTACTGGATTAATAATGGGCTGTATTAAGTCTAGGCACTCTAAGGAGGTGACAAAATGACTCCTTCTACTGCCTACTGCCTTCTGAACGTATGGATTTGACTTTTCTGAGAAGAAAGTTATTAGCTTAACTCCAGGCTTCAATGCACAGAAGCACTGCAAAAACCAGTGGTTATCAGTCTGTGCATGCCCTACTTGGATTCAGAGGCAAGAACTGAGGATATCCATCCTGTAAGCCCAGGCCCACCCAGCCTGTGACTCAGTGAGAACCAAGCCTGGGTGTGTATTAGATGTGGAGTTCTAACGAAAAGAGGCTTACTGGCATTAGCTTCTGTACCCTGAGTCTGACATCCACTGCACCCAGGGCAAACCTTGGGGGGTCTGTGTAGTTAGAGAGCTACAGCTGGATATTAGCCCCCAATATATGTGCCCAGTCTCCCATGACCAAGCTCCAACTCTAGTTCTTTGTTAGCAGCCCATGTCCTCGAGTGAACTGAAGCCCTGCTAAGATCTTAAATGCCCCTTCCCAGTCTCTTTAGAGGCTAGATCTTTCGTACTCCTCGCACCATGGCTCAATCCAGAAGAACCTTGCTATAAGCAAAGAAGATACTCTCCCCTCAAAACTTACAATGTTACTATCTAGATATCCCTGCCCATGAGAATAAACCTAGTAGATATCAGTTCTAATGGAGAGATGAGGAAATGGACAGTGCCTTCTTTGGGACCAGTTCCACTAGCCCTACCCTCAGTAATCTCTAAGATTATTTCCTCCTACCAGATGGCCCATGCTTCATGGCCATGTTGACTGAGCCCACGACAGGAAAATGATGGACTGGATATTGGAACACAAACTTCTATTCCTTTTCTTTATATCTATGTCTTAAGATGTAAACATTTCTTTTAAAAAATGGGCAGGGAAGTGGGAGCCTTAGTATAGAGGGCCTTAAATGTGAAGTGGGGGAGTTTGGACATCTGGAATTCATAAACACCCACAGGCTTCTGCTTCTGCTGTCTACTCCCAAGAAAACACATTAATTTCAGTGGTAGCATCATGGACCTATTGCAAATAGTACTGTGAGGAGAAACTGTGGACTTTCATCTTTTTCTTTCTCGATTTTCCAGATGGGAGGCAACAGCTTAAATCCCTAGGAACAGTAGATTAATTGGCATAGGTGATGCTTATCTTATTTAATAGAGACATTCTTGGTTGAATATATAATGGTATGAACTACAGAATAATATACAGCTATTAAAAAGATAAGTTGGATAATTAGCAGGACCCAAATGAATGTTCATCATATACTCTTAAGTAAATGAACTACATTGAAGAGTAATAGAGTAATAATATATATTACCTGACTCCGTTTTTATAAAAACAAAACAAATATCCTCTGTGTGGGTGAGATTTATATACATTTAAATGAGCAAAAAGAGAGTAGAAAGATCCATATTAGACTGCTAGCTTCTGTTACCTAAACATTTTGATACTTCTCAGTTTAATTTCATTTTTACCTTGAGTGTGGTTTAATTTGTGGATTTTTTTTAATTTAATAGATTTTGGAAAAAATATATTGAAAGTAAACCAGATTTTATGTGTCATAAGGGTACTTTGAGTTAGAAAGTTCTATAAGAACCATTTCGTAAATTTTACAAATGACCTAATTTGATTAAAATATTGATAGGGCTTCCCTGGTGGCGCAGTGGTTGAGAATCCGCCTGCCAATGCAGGGGTCACGGGTTCGTGCCCCGGTCCGGGGAGATGCCACATGGCGCGGAGCGGCTGGGCCCGTGAGCCATGGCCGCTGAGCCTGCGCGTCCAGAGCCTGTGCTCCGCAATGGGAGAGGCCACAACAGTGAGAGGCCCGCGTACCGCAAAAAAAAAAAAAAAAAAAAAAAAAAAAAAATTGATATTTGCATTTATGTAGAGTAGGGAACTACTCTACTGTACAATCAGTCATTCTACATACAGAAATCATTCTGATCTTTAGGTTTCCTTTTTTCCAGTGAAAATCTTACTGCAGAGACTTTGAGCTCTAACCCTGACTGGTACTATTATTCTACCCATGTTTAATGCCACATAAATATTGGCTATTATTACTCTAAGCAGTCACTACTCATTAGCATGTATTAATAAGTACTATGTATTGGGCACTACGGAGGCAAAGGTAAATAAACCTTGGCACTGCCTCTAGAAATTCTTAGTCTAGTGAAAGACATTTTTATCCTACCAGGCTGGGATGCAATGGCAGTTCTTTGGGGAAAGAGGTGGACCTGGTTTTTCTGATTCAGTGAGGAAGATAAGATATGGCCCTCCTGAGAGAACAGTAACAGGGAGGTAGTCCTGCAAACAGCAAATCTCAGGACACAGGGGAAAAAATGTAACAGGGACGCTGGTGGCTGAATGATGATCATCATCCTCAGGGATGATGTCCCCTCAGATCCGGAGGAATGTGTCATCTGCCATGACAATTACTTCACTTTTGCAATGCCTTGAAATACTTGCACATATTTTATGAATGGTACTTGCTTAGTTACTATGTTTTTGTTTAGGAAATAAAACACTGGCCCATGTATCATCACACCACCCTCAAGGTTATTGAGAAACTTGTACATGTGGGTCCATAAACATTACTACTAAAGTTCACTGAGATTTCTTACCTGCCCTCAAATAGGAAGGGAAAGCATCAGCTGCCAAAACAAAAATTCAAACACTTAAACAAATTGGGTAATTTCATCTAAATCCTAAACTCTCAGCTCCAGAAACCCTGGGGATGGTGTGGTATGTCCTTTTTACACAAATAGATTTTTTGGAGAACTGAGGAAAGGCCAAGTTAATCCTCCTGAATTAGTAGCCACTGATCCTCAAGTGTAGCAGTCTCTCAAATGTGTTTTAAGGGGAAAATGCTGATTGCTTTATCAGGATCACACAGCATGCTAAAAACTCGATAAAAGGATTATCAAGAAGGTTGGCAGCAAATACTCAGATGTGTGGAAATGCTTCCCACCTCTCTACTAATAACAAAAACCCAGAAAGCCACACATACCTACTTGTATGGATGCAAGTGAAGAAACACATAAACACACATGTAATGGCTGTGTTTTAATAGAAAGGATGATGACATGGTGAAGAAATGTAATTACACAGTTCCTTCAAAGGTTACTTTTAATCAAGACAGGAAAGTAACTATGTTCTGGTACTAAAATGATAAATGAATTAAGGACTTTAAATATGGTTACTCCTCATGAAATTATGTACCATTATGTTCGGAATAAAGGCTTGATGACAACATAAATGACTCAAAGGGTGAAAGTGAAGCATGCCAACTCGTTTTTACAACATAAAATCAAAAATCCACTCTCACATTATCAGAAAAAAGACTAATTTCTTTCCTATGGAAGAAAAAAAAATCCCACCATTACAACTTTTATGATAAATCCACTGAGTTCTATAACTGACATTTATATATAACTAATTATCTTGCAATAGCTGGGTAATATAACGGTACTATAATGGATAACATAATGGTACTATATTAATAGACTTGAATATTAATGAAAGATTTGGTTAAATGTGAAAGCTGTTTGGGGAAAACACTTGAGAAACAAGGTAGCTTCATCAAGGTTAGATTTTCATTACAGGTTTTATGACATATCATTGAACATAAGTGCTTTTATGAGTTGTAAAAATTGCTTCAATATTTGACACTCTGCAGGTCAAGGAATCCTGATTGGCAGCTGATGAGACTTTTGCTCTGGTCATTACCTTCTTTAGTGAAATTAGTAGGCTAGAAAACTGCATTGTAATTCATCAAGGGAAAATTAACATTGTAAGAGATCCTAAGGCTATGATCGTATACTTACTTTGTGTACAATATAAATTTTTTCAAGGAATTTCTAATAAAAAATGTGCTAGAGAGTATATATTATCTATTCATCTGGAATTATGATAATTAATTTCTGCACATTTGGTCTCTGTAAATGGAGCAGTTTTATCTGCCTTGAATTCCCTGCGTGACGGCATTAAAATAAATTACAGGGACTTCTCTGGTGGCGCAGTGGTTGAGAGTCCGCCTGCCGATGCAGGGGACACGGGTTCGTGCCCCGGTCTGGGAGGATCCCACATGCCGCGGAGTGGCTGGGCCCGTGAGCCATGGCCGCTGAGCCTGCGCGTCCGGAGCCTGTGCTCCGCAACGGGAGAGGCCACAACAGTGAGAGGCCCGTGTACCACACACACACAAAAAAATAATAAATAAATAAATTACAGAGAGAGTATGATCTCTCTGCTGTTACTGTCTCTCACATGTTGTACTTAAAATCATCTTGAACACCACGTAGTTTTGAAAGGATCCTTCAAATGCAACCAATACTAACAACATTTTCGCCCTAATACAAAGTAAACAATTCGCTGTCAGAATTTTTCTCCTGAAAACCAATATGTTACATTGTGGGCAATGCTCTAGAAATCTTACACGTGGAAACATCGTAGCTAAATAATGCTGCTAATTGGGTGTCAAAGGTATCACAGATGTATTTTAGTAAAATTAAAAAGTTTTTAAAAGATTACAGATTGAACACAACAATCAAATTAAATTGGAAGAAAGCAAGCCATCATATGACTTCAGGTATATTCATTTTAGAATTGTCTTAGAAGACAATTCTAAGTTCATTCTCTTAAACTAGATATAGAAAAAGTTTACAGCATATGAAAATTTGTGAGTGGTAAAAAGAAGTATTAGAAAATGATAGGACTGATGAAGATATTCATTCATCCAGCTACAATGACAAGTTCAACAGACTCAGGTTAAATTCATGTCATTTACATTTTGTAGGTATGGCTAATACATTTAATACTCATTAAATTAAAAGAGAAAAAGCAGCACCTAGAGAATATACTTTATTTTTCAAAGAACTTTACAGTTCTATTTAATGTTACAGTGAAGGAATTTTCAAATTGATAAAATAGCATTGAAGGGAAAAACAATTTCAAAAAGTTGGGTTTTGTTTTAAAATAAAGCTATTTATCATTGACAAGAAGCAATTCTAAAATAATCATTATCCCTGTGAAAATAATACGTTTTGGTCTCTTTCTAAATATTACTCAACACGTAAGTATAAAATCACCATCAGAATTCTTTAAGTCATCCTACTGGCTTTTTTTCCTTTCCATGCCCTTTTCTATGGCTTTCTTCTACCTGCCCCCCACCTTGGTTTTGTTTGTTTCTTTTTGTTGTCATTTGCTTTTGGTCACCCACTCTATGCTCACACAAATACGAACGGTATCTGGTATTACTATTGTATTTGATATGTGAACACAAGAGTGATATAATTCTGCCTCTGTAGCCAACAGTCAGTCAAGGAGATAAAAATAAGATCGTGTTATATATACAGACCATGAACAGCCTCAATGTTCTGTCATGCAAGCATTAATTTTAAATATAGTTCATTCATTGCGTATTTGACAGATAAACTTAGGTAAAATGGGACTCTGACTCAAAGACACTTTCTAGAGAGGTTTTGAAAACTGCAATAATAAGGACATATTAATCTACACTGGGGGAAGACAGCAGGACAAAAATTCTCATATAATAATCTGTAAATATAAAATGTCATTTGAATGCTAAATTATGAAAATAATTTTTGAAAACTCTACTACGAGGATAGATCCAAATTTTTATTTTAATGAGTTACTAAGAAAAGGCAACTAAACCACTACAAAGTAGTAAAAGAGCTTTGAAAGGAGCTTTTGAAGATCAGCGCTCACATTTATTGATCACGGCTTTCTAGCTAACAGACTACTTAGATCTTTCCATTGCTACTAACAGTTGTTAAGCAGCTGTATCAGGCTCTTAGTCATGAAAAGAAAGCCCTTGCCTCAGGATGAAACATTACTTACTAGGCACATAGAATATAAAACTGCAATCCAAATTCATTTCTGGTTCTTAGACTTACAGCAGCACAGTTTTAATGGCTGGCAAAAGTTATACAGTTATTTAAAATAACCAGAATTTAATATTTTATTAAAGCTGTAATTTATTTAGCACTTACATGCTAGCTATTTGCTAAGTACTTTATATACAGTCAGCCATCCGTATCCAAGGATTCTGCCCCTGAAGCCTCAACCACACAGATCAAAAATATTTTTAAAAAATAAATACCATTCCAGAAAGTTCCAAAGAGTAAAACCTGAATTTGTCATATGCCAGCAACTTCTAACATAGCATTTACATTGTATTAGGTATTTTAAGTAATCTAGAGATAATTTAAAGTATACGGGAGGATGTGTGTAGGTTATTTGCAAATATGACACCATTTTATATAAGGGACTTGAACATCTACAGATTTTGGTATCTGAGGGGCTCCTGAACTAATCATCCAGGATACAGAGGGATGACTGTACATTATTGCTTTTAATTCTCACAATAATCCCATCAGACAGGTATTATTATTCCCATGTCCCAGAGGAGGAACTGAAGCTTAGTGTGCTTGTTTATTTAATCTCACCTATCCACACATCTAGACAGCCATCTGTCTGTTCATTCACTCACTCATATATTCATTCACCAAATATTTAAAGATCACCAAGTGTCATGCATTGTGGCAGAAGCTGAGGCTACAGCTGTGAACAAGGGACACAGAGTCACCAAAGGGGCTACATTCATCTGAACATCAGCCCCGCGTATGCCAATCGGCACCTAAACAACCTGAAGGGTATTACTGTCTAACAAGAGAAAACCAGTCTAACCTTCTACCTCGTCAACACTGTAAATTAATGTTTCCTTTCCTTTTCCATTTCCTTTCAGGAAGAGAAACTTATGAAATGATATGTTATAAAGTAATATGAAATATTTTAATACTTCATTTTACTTACAAAATTTCAATTTGTGACTGCTCCCAAAGTTCATCAAGAAGGCCTAATTTCAAATGGACTAAACGTCATAAACTTTTTAAAGGGTTTCCACGAAATGCCAGTACTGCTTGCACTCGTAACAAAAACACCAGGTGTGTGTTGTCACACTAGCCCAAAATCATGTGAGTTCTGAATTGTGTAAAGGCTCCAGGTTCACAAGGTGCCTGTATGATCACCCTGTAATAGTCACCCAGTCACTCAGCCTCCAAGTTCCCAGCATTGACATAGCAATGCTTTTTGAAGACTGTCATTCAATTTATCCATTTGCTTTTTTATTTAACCCAGGGAGGGCTCCAGATTTCCATACAGGAGAACAGGTGGAAGGGGACACACAGCGGGCAGCTATGGTACTTTGAAAGCAGAGCTAGGGGATGTGTTATGTTGTATTTCCATAGAAAACACAAGTTTTATTTGGATTTTGTGTCACGCAACAGTAAAAATATTTATGCATTCTAAGGATAACTTAATTTATATTTAACCTAAGATTTCACGCTTTATTCCTAATATTATGATTCCTTTGGGGTGCATTTGGAAGGCTGATGGAGCCTATGGGGGCACTGCAGACCCCATTTCTGGATACTCTTTGACTTCACCACCAGCCTCACCCACTAGATTCTAAGTTCTTCAAGGGTAAGAACATGAGACATACATCTCTGTATCCTCAGGGACTTAGGGGCCATGAACTTGGATGGAAAAAAAAAATTCCTTATTTTTATGAACCTGACTGAAACTTACCATTTCTTTTACTTGTGAATGCTAGGAACAAATCAAACTGGTTTCAGGAAAACCTGTGACTTTGTCAACAGGAGAAATCACAGATATTTTCCTATTGCATTCCAGTTGATTCCAGTTGATTGCATTCCAGAGGTCCCAAAATATCATTCATACCCATCACTACTCAGGAATTATAGTAATTTTTAGACCTGCTGTTAGCAACCCTTGATATTTAATGTGTTAACATAAAAGCACATAAATCAATATTTTACAAATTTATTTTAAATTTTTGGTAAATATATTTCTATATAATTGTTTTCCTAAGTAATTCTTTGTATTTTATCTTATGGATTTGAAATATTCTGGAGAGGAATCCACAGGTACCCAACATACACACAAAACAGATATTAAGAAACCCCTACAAGAGCCTGCCAGTGGAGGGAATGGAAAGGGAGGGGTGCTGAGAAGAAGTATTTACAGTCCTACTGGTGGTCCACTTACTTGGGAGTGACAAAGACGCTTTGAGGTTATAAAAAATGGTGCTCCCCACTAGAATGACTTAAGCTATACTGTGCAATACTTTGTGTGTTGATGTATCATTCCTAATATTGAAGCAATCCTGAAACTTAAGAACTTGAATGGAGGAGGAATTTGAGTGATAACTCAGTAAATCCTACTTTTAATGGTGTACAGCTGTAGTTGGCTAAAGGGCTGTGAACTGCAAGAGAATTAGACAAGACTTTAGACTTTTTATTGAATGATAGCTATTCTGTAATCAGCTTCGGAAGGAGAAAAAATGGTGGAGAAATCCCCGCTGAGCTATGTAAGTGCATCCTGATTGCAGCTGAAAGAAAACACAGTCCTGCCTGGCCATAGGTCATTGAAAGACTACTGATTAAAGGAATTTCCCTAGCCATAGGAATTAACTCCACTAGAACCTTCTAAGATAATTGGATAAATAATAATAAACATTTTAGAACAAGAAAGAATTGATTGAAATACATAAAATTGGGCATGGAATGAGTGAATTGAGTTCAAGGAGAAGTTACCTGGATCTGAATGATGTGCTATTTCCTTAAGAGATGAACTCGATCTATTAAAAACAATTTTAAGTTTTCTCAAAAGAGAAGAAAAAGGCGGGATGAGGTTACTTTAGACTCTGCTAAAATGCAAACAGCTTACACTTATTAATTCCTCCACATGAGTCAGGAAATCCAGGGGACTTATTTGGAAACAAGTGAGCAAATATGCTGCTACCAAGGTTAAAACTATGCTACCACTGGTGGATAAGATGTCCAGCCAGTGGCCCTGGACCAAAATATGAGGCTGGATATACATTAAGTATGTATGTGTTTCTTTATCACACATACATAATGCCTGCTCTGTGCTGCTGACCTAAGCACTTTATGTAGAGTCACTCATTAAATTCTCACAACAACCCAATGATGTGAACTCTTTTTTATTATCCCCATTATACAGATGAGGAAACTGGGGGAATGAGAGGGTGAAGAACTTGCCCAGAGTCACACAAATCCTGGCAGAATCAGGTTTGGGGCCAGGCTTCTAAGACCTTTCTGTAGAAATAATCCTATAGATGTGAAACCCCACAGTGGCCTAAATGGGATGCCCAACAAGGACCCTGGGAAGTTGTCACTTTGAAATAGGGAAGAAAGCATCAGAAAAAGATTTCAGGTGTGTTTAAAAGACTTTCATTTAATTCTCTGAGATCAATTGTGAAACATTTAATTTAGTTCCCAATTTCTTTTCCTCCTTTCCTCTTAACGATTGCAAAGACCGAGAAGAACACAGAGAATGTTGGAAAGGTTTGCATGACAGGGATAATGTCCCCTTTTCTGCTTCTTTGTTATGCTATATCTGTATGTATAAAATGCAACGGGATTTTTTAAAAATCACATGATATCCTAAAATTGGTCACTGCAAAGTAATCTAGACATTGACTCTTGAAAGACAGAATTAAATTTAAAATATAACAATAATAATAATTTAAACTACTAATGAAAAGGATCCCATCATAGAATTCTACTGGTGGATACCATTAATATAGAGGTACCACTGAGAGAGAGGATACCCTCTATATCAAACTAAACACAGGAAGGAACTGAGCTTCCTTTTCTTCCCAGCTTTAGGTTATGGAGAAAATAAAGCTTAGAAAGAAAAAAAACATCGAAATTCAGACTTCAAAAACAAAATTATAGAAAATCACAACTGAAAAGAAGTTGTTCCCTGACTTCCCAAATCCTGACAGGAGCTTGACAGGAAACATTTTTGGAAGTCAACCATCTAAAATGTTGCTTATTCATGATGCTGCCAAGGTAGAAAATACTGAGGAAAATGAGATTGCAATCTCTCCTTGTCCAGCTGTCAAAGACGACAGCAAATTTCTCTTCCACCGAAGAGAAAAAACTTGAAAAAGAAAAATCACACTGTCAGAAAACTGCATATCACCTCCGTGGGTTTGAGGAACATCTAAAAATGGATGTAATGTGACAGCAGCCACCCGGACACCAGTTAAAAAATGACAAAGATTATTGCTGTAGTACAGTGTGAACAATAGGGAATTGGCAACTCATAATGAAGAAAAAGTCTACACATGTTAAACTACACGGAACACATGATTAGGCCTTCAGGGTGCTGGGGAACAGAGATACCAATCAAGGTGACGACTTACAAGCCTCAGATGTAGTTTTTTCCTCTGGTCTTCACTTGAGTATTTCACTCAGTCTTCTTTTCAACATAACTACCAATTAGGCAGTTTAATGACAACAAATCAACAACCCCGGTAAGATTGCCAACATCTAGGTAATCGACTAAAAAGTGACTGTAATATCCACCACAGAGTGGAATATTTTTGCTTCTTAAAGCTGGAGAAATCAAGGTATACCAGCAGAGTTGACTCTTAGAAATATGTAAGTCAAGGCAAGCTAATCCTCTAAACACGTATAAACAGGCAGCTCTGAGAGTGTTCCCTAGAAACATTTCAAAACTTTCTTCTCCTCCCACCCTGGTCTCTCATGTCATTTCTCCTCTTGATGGTTTTCTCCAGGTTTTCATTTTACAAAAAGTGCATTATATTAACAAACCACATCTTGTTTATAGAGTATGGAAAGCCATCTCAGTTCAGTGATTCTATTCTTTCTTATCTACTATCATTATTCTACATCTTGGCTATTGGGATTCTCATCCTTAAAGCAGTTTTCATATGTGTTTTCATCACTGTTCTGTGACTTTACATAAGCAGATTCCATCAGCATCAGTGTTTTCTTCCTCTGGGTTTTTTTTTTTTTTTTTTTTTTTTTTTTTTTTGCGGTATGCGGGCCTCTCACTGTTGTGGCCTCTCCCGTTGCGGAGCACAGGCTGCGGACGCGCAGGCTCAGCGGCCATGGCTCACGGGCCCAGCCGCTCCGCGGCATGTGGGATCTTCCCGGACTAGGGCACGAACCCGTGTCTCCTACATCGGCAGGCGGATTCTCAACCACTGCGCCACCAGGGAAGCCCCCCTCTGGGTTTTCTTAACCTTGCCTGTAATTGATCTGCTTTTGACCTTCTTCCCCAAATAGAAAGGGAACCATATCTTACTGCTTTTTGAATCTCTGATATAGGACACAGTCCTATATTACACTTAACACATGCTCAGAAAATGCTTGTAGATATAAAGTACAATAGACTGAAGATGTTCTAGAACATTTTCTTGCTATCCCCTTTACTCTTGCAAAAATATACAACATAAAGAAACATCTGAGCACAGGTGCAGACCACATGAATAGTAAGAAGGCTGGGCATCTAGTCAACCTGGTGATGGATTCAAACAAAATCTCTATGCATAATTTTCTCTTTTCTACAGGGCTCACATTTGGTTTTCTAGGATCACTCTTGCCTTGCTTCTCTCAACACTACAGGTGTTTCCTCTGGAGCCCCAGAAAGGGATGCAGTGGTGTAAGTGTATGTAAATGCTACAGTAGCCCCCAGTGAAAGAAAGGAGAGAGAGGGAAAGAGAACAAATGAATCTTCCAACCCTCTGTTAATTCCAGATGAATGAAATCCCATAGGAGAAAAGTACTCTTTTATATCCATTGTCTCTCTACTTCATCTTTACTGCCCCATCACTTCCAAACTATCTACTAGAGATACTGCTTAGCTTTAGACAATATGACTCTGTGTATATTCTGGCTTTATTAATTTAGAGGTGGTGGTTGGAGGGCATAAAGTTGAGAAGCTTTCAGGCTGCCCTTGGGGGTGGGGAGTGGGGGAATGTCAGGAGTGAATTGGAAAGAACTATGCATAGTTTCAGGTCATAGTAATTATATCCTCTAAAAACAGTAATGGGGATGAATAGGTATCTGTTTATAGATTCGTTTCATCTCAGTTTTACAGATGAAATTACAGAGATAAAAAGCACCTATCCCCGTATCAACATTATTCCCAAATATTTCTGGCTTAAGAGGAACTTCTGAAGCAAATTCTATCATGAAAAATAAAACAGAGTTAAACTCCTTTTCCATTCACTATCACATTAAAATGACATTTTAATAGAATTCTTGTTCTTGTAGATGACTAGCTCTGTGTATTGTAATAAGCAATAGAATTACATCAAATAAACATGAAGATAAATAAACCTTGAAAACAAATTGTACAGTATTTAAAAATTAGTAGCTGCAGTAAAGCAAAACGTAAATCAAATTCTAGTTTTTCACTGAACATTAGACTAATATAGCTTACAAAAATGTTCTTAAAATTGTGTATTCTGTCAAATGTGTCCCATATCATTGTGGAAAACTCGGCATTAATTACCATTTGTCATCACATCCTTACATTTTTCATTCTAATATTATATGAGAATTAATTTTATACTCTTGGCTTTGCTTTTATCTTCTTGATTTTTCAAAGGATGCTTGCAACCAATGGTTAACAGTCATCATATGCCTAATAGCTGTCATTTCAAGACTTCAACATAAATCAAGACTACAATATAGGAAGGAAGTTACATACATGAATATACTATTGATCAAAAATAAAGGATTTATCAAAAGATTGAAATAAGGCCTCACGTCTATCTGTTTTAATGATAAACCCATCATTCAAAAAGTAATTTTTATAATCTATTAATAAAAACTGTCAGCACAATTAATAATTTTATGTTAGCATTTTTTACCTTTGTATTGTAAAGCAGGCTCTCTGATTATTGGACACTATTCTAATGGAACATTCTTTCTGAGCACAGAGAATTTAGCATCAATGAGATTTATCTATTATGAGCATGATCAGTACAACCTCTGCCTTTTGGAAAGTTGGAAAAGGAGCATTTAGTGCCTCCTCCTGGACCTTTGCTATTGGGATTAGTGAAGCAACCCCTGGCCTAGACTATGAGGAGTTGAATAAGAGTACTGGGGAAAAGTCAAGTGTTACATTGTAATAACAATAAGCAAACAGTGGTAATGCCACTACAATGCCAGCAAGCCTGCACTGCTGCCCTATCCTGAAAAACACAGAAGTAACTCCATGGTGATTGTACAACTGAGATATCTGCATTTTTTAACACTCTTTAGGATTTTTCTGTAGTTGTGTTTTCAGATGAGTATACCAACATAGCTCCTGAAAGATGCATCTTCATATCCTTATCGCTGAACTTCGCCATCAGGGGAGTGTCGACTAGAATGTTAACTCCAGAATTCTGCCTGGAAGACAAGACTAGAGGAAAAGCTTTCCCTGCAGCCCACAAGGAGTTGGTAAAGCAGGTTGACCATACAGGGTGACATGGGTTGAAACTTTTTATTCTCTTCCTTTCAGGATTCATGCCTCAAGGCCATAGCTTCCTATCCAGAGCTGTTAGTCTCAGGCAAACACATATTTTCAGAGTAGAGAGAGAATAGGTTTAGGGCGTTTACTTCTACATGTTATGTCTATTTTGGATACCTTGAAAACAAAAAGCTTTCAACGTGGAAAACCAGAGGCCTCTCCTACAGACGCTGCTGACACCCCATGCCCCACAATATTTGTAGCCTTATAGGCATGTTACGTAAAACCCTCTCACGAAGTCCTGCTTTGCACAAATTCTCTGAACAATTCTGCTGATGGAACCATAGATGAAAGTAAGTTTGCACCCCTAGTTGGGAGGGGCCATAACAATAATAGGAGAGCCAAAATTGTGGCCAAATGTTAGGCACAGAAAACTATCGCAAGGCATGCTATAAACCAACAGAATATGAGAAGATGTGATGTTTGACACAATTGAGCAGAAGCTTAAAATTCCACGTTTCTTCTCAGTTTTTCTCTCTCCATCCCTCTCTCTCTTTCCTGTGCTCTGTAATATCCCTGATTGGGGCTGCACCTTGAGTCTGGGTCCCAGAATGAGAAGACACATAGAACAGGACCCCAGTAGCTTTATCTGTATCCAAGCAAAGCCAAGCTTGTCACATAGTAGATACTTGGAACAGGAATTTAAATTTTTATATAGTTTTACGTGCATAGGAAAAAAAAGTCTCCAAAACTTAAACTAAAATGCTCAATGTGCTGATCAAATCAATGTATACATCAATAACTTTCACTTTTCACTTTGTTCATTTTGTATTGTTTGAATTTTTTAATGCAAATGTACTACTTTTATAATTTTTTCTTCACTTTTAAAACATTTTCCCATGTTGGTCTCCATTTAACATAGATATCTAAGAGTACATTATAATGAATTTATTTTTAAGAAAAAGAACATCAATGATAAAAAAGTATTGATTTAATTTTTTTTTTAAGTCACAAATGTCACGAACAATATGTGATCAGAGCAACACACGGAATAAAAGAGAAATATACAAGTCAGCATGGAAATGGCACATTTCATCTCAAACTGTGGCCTTTAAAAAATTCACTTAAGAAATAGTCATTAAATTCCTACTCTGTGCAAAATACTATAAAGAAATATAACAATGGGCAAGACATAATCGCTATCCATTAAGCATCTATCCTCCGAAAGGATGACTTCTTCATTGTTAAGTGCAACGCAAGCTAGAATATTGCAGACATTACTTAGGAGTTTGAGAGGGCAAAGCCTCACCTCAAGCCACATTTCAGAGGAGTCTTGAAATGTGAGTATACTTGAAAGGCAAAGTGGAGAAAAGCATGTCTGGAAAGGGAAAGAGGATTCAAAGACTTAGAGATGGGAAAATACATGGCGTTTTTCAGGGGGCTTTGAACAGAGCAGTTTATCTAGAACCCAAGGATGAGGTGAGGAAGACATCAGAAATAAAGCTGAAAAACTAGATCAGGGCCAAGCTGAGGCAGGCTGAGTCAACGCTTAAGCTCAGATGAAATAAGTAGGCAAACCATACATTTGTGCAGGAAAATTAGATGACCAAGGTTCCTAGTGTTTTAACCTGGTGGGTGTAAGACAGAATGGAATAGGGGAAAACTGGATTCGGTGTGGCCAGTTTGGAGGCTATTATGAAGCCTCAGTTTTTAAACTTAAAAGTCTAGGATTGATGGGCTTCCCTGGTGGTGCAGTGGTTGAGAATCTGCCTGCCGATGCAGGGGACACGGGTTCGTGCCCCAGTCCGGGAAGATCCCACATGCCGCGGAGCGGCTGGGTCCGTGAGCCATGGCCGCTGAGCCTGTGCATCCGGAGCCTGTGCTCCGCAATGGGAGAGGCCACAACAGTGAGAGGCCCGCGTACCACAAAAAAAAAAAAAAAAAAGTCTAGGATTGAAAGAGTCTCAATGGGCTTATATGCCTGTGAGAGAATAAATGTCTATTGTTTTAAAACACTAAGTTTGTGGTAATTTGTTACAAAAGCCATGGGAAACTAATACAATTACAAATTTGTAATTTCTATCATGCAAATGAGAAATCTCTGTATGTGCTCAAATGGCGATAATCAAAATAATGATCAATAAATCAATGAAACAATTAATGATTAATGAAGTAATCAAATGATTAATAAAAAGTCAAAGAATTTTGAGATTAATTTTCTCAAAATGTTTTTCTTGTTTTATTTACATTAAAATATTCTCTTAAGAGACGATTCTTGTCAGAGTTCTTTGGAGTTAGAGAAACTCTGCTCCAAAAAAATAATCTCTGAATTATTTGATTGTGTATACTACACTTTTAAAGAAACTTCTCTGCATCAGACAGTAAAAACTTTTATCTACCTACTGCCTTCTTGCTTTCCAGACGAAATAAGGAATATCACAAATCAACAACAGCAAGATAGTTTTAAGATACTATCAACCGTAATATAAGAACAACATATATACAAAAGCCACAGACATAGGAACGGCACTCAGTGGGATAAACAGACACTTACCCTTATGTACTCAAGAAAATAGGATAGGGATACTTTCTAAAAATCTTTTCCCTCCATAAATTATACATGTAGTTGACAATTTCTTATAATTCCCCATATCTGTCATATTTCACAAATTTATTTTTACCTATCCCACCATATAATCAGAGGTCTATGAATAAAGCAATTTTCATATTATAAGTTTCTTAATATTTTCTTAAACACTCCTAACTTTTAATCCTGACTCTAGACACGTAGTGTTTAAATTAACTCCTAAATGTGTTCAGAGAAAATTAAGGACTAATTTTTGCCAGAATTCTTTTTTCAGTCAGATTTTGAATGGCCACTCTTAAAGGAAACAAGTAACAACATTAGTGATCCAGTGTGGCCCCTTTACCTTGCCCACTGAGCTTCACTTAGACTAACAATACAATCAATATTCCCGATATCTGACTCACTTCATCTTAAATGAAAAGCAGTCCAAAGGACCTTTGAATCTCAGGGAAAAGACAGCTTGGAAATTTAAATGCCATTCCAATAAATTACAAATTACATACTACATTTACGAATTTTTAGAAAATAACCAAAATTTTTGCCTATTCAGGTGGTCCTTATCTAAGATTCCAGTTGGCATGCTCATTCCAGTAGCATATGTGTTCAAGTTACAGCGATACAGGGATGACTGTCACTGGCATGCAAGTTCATGAAGAATCCCACATATTCTTTAAAATTACCAATAACAATTTTAAAAAGAAGACAAGTAGAAATGTACTGATAATCCCAAACTGGCTTAGAAAGAGATGGACAAAAATAGCTGTTGGAATACCTAAAAGTCCAAAGAACCACAAAAGTGATTCCATATGTGAATTGCATTCTTGTTAAGTGGGGAAATGTAAAAAAAAATATCTATAGGTGAGGGAAAGTATTTTAAATCATTGGAGTCAACTAAAGATCTGTGAGTTATCTCCTTGAAAGGATGTCCCAAACATACTTCAATAGAGATTAGACAGTGTGCAACTCTTTCCAATGTAAATAATACTTTATTAGATTTACATTTGTTAGTCTTCTTAAAATGCTTATAAATACCTAAATGAGTTTATTTCCTTGACAATGGGCATATTTCTACACAAACCCTAGGCATGCAGGCTGGTAAGGACTAATTAAAATCCTATTGTGTAATAGTTCAATAATCTAGAGGGAAAGACATTATAATTAGAGGTAATCTGCATATGATTTATGTTGTTTAGAAGGCCTAAAGAGTTCCATGAATTTTTAGAAAAGAAGTGTTAATTTTAATTTACTTCAATTTGATCTTTGAGTCTCTGCAGTCTACTTCTTAAAGCCTCAAACAAGTTTAGCTAGCCAAAATTATCTTCCTCTACTGTGCAACAAGTTTAAGCAAGCAACAAAACCAAAGCAAACAAATACGAAACAAAAAATCCCCCAGACTTTTCAGTACTTCTCCTATAGTCTAAGTTTTCGAAATTGGTGTAGATGCTCTTGGGCTCTTTTAATCTCAGCCACCTGTGAAGAATTTCTCCTTTTTTTCCCTCCATTCTTGCCCAAATCCCCCAATTGCATTCTGCAGCACACCGAATATCTTGTGTTGTTTTAAAAGCTCACACTGTTGAAAGACAGGATAACATGATGGTTAAGAGGATGGGCTCTAGAGCCCAAAGGCCGAGACTTCAATCCTGGTCCAGCCACTTTCCAGCCACAAGACCTGGAACAAGTTACTTAGCCTTCCCGACTCCATTTTCTCATCTAACAAGGGGGGATAATAACAATGCCAACTAATGGAATTGTTGTGAGTCTTAAAAGGGTTAATAAAAAATATAGAGAGCTTGGCACACAATAAGAGCTGATAAGAAGCTGCTGCCCTGATTGCTTTGTATGCGTCTCTTTGAGACAGGAAAAAATGAAGACAAACCTTAGTGTTTTAGAGTTGAACATTATAAACGTTAAGATCAACCAGGAAATAAAAAGACGGACTAGGGTTCTTTAGGACAGGAAGAAAAAGGGGTTGGCTAGAAGAACACCCAGACTCCAAACTAATTTACAGCACATCTTTGTAGCATGACCTTTTCCAGCGTCTGTGCATTCATTATGACTTCTGAAGACTTGGAGAGAGGGAGTTGGGGAAAAAGCTGAAATCAGTCATTTCAGATTTAGAAAAGCCACCTTTCCTACAGCTTCATGATCGTTACATGCAGCTGAAATACTCTACACATAAATTATATACTCACTTCAGGTAAAAAGAGTTTTAAAAATCACTTATTTCCCCAAATAATTAATAAACAAAGATTGCAATGCATGAAAACTGTCTCATTATTAAAGATAATTGTGTGTCATCTGCTTTTAAGGTTCAAACAGAGTTCTGTTTTTAAATAATGAAGTACAACAATTAATTCTCACAAATCAAAAGACTGTGTGTTGGTTTGGATTATATTTGAGGGACTTTTCTACTTTTGATTAAATTCTGGTTCATTTAACGGAGAGAGAGAAACATTCTTTAAGGGGTGAAAATAATTAAATGCATTTCTTACTCAAATGATCTGGCATGCAGAACCAATGACATCCTAAATACAAGTCCTCTCATGTTGCTTTGTCCCCTATGGTAGAACAATAATATAAAATTATAAAAACTCTTTTTGTGACTTGGACTTAAACATTCGAGTTGATAAGAGTTTTATTCATCAGCGTACTAAACAAATCTTTCCTGTATTCACAGTTCCTGGTGATTTTAAAATGTAACACTGTACAGGTCTGCACACACAATTAAAAACAAACAACAACAACAAAAATGTGCAATAGTAGCAAAGCCGATGGCCAAAGTTGCCCACTCAAACGCCAGACATCCTTTTGACCTACTTACTGGACAACTTCTCAGAAAGTGCCTATCAACTTCTTTCTCATCATGCTATAGGATTGAAGACATGAACTTTAGTAAGTTTCAAGGAAATTATTGGAGTTTTTAATACCTTTATTACCCCACTAAAATATATTTAGGGGCTTGTTAACTCAAGAACAAATTAAATGTAAAATAATTAAAAATGTTAAATAAAATAATCATATAATTTAAATAGCTCAGCTTGTTTGTAAACATTTTTCAAAGATTTTTACCTTCTTTAACCCTTTCAAGAGCCCAGTGAGGTAAGGTACACACACACCTATGTATGGAAATGGAGGCAGATATTAAATTATTTTGTCAAAACACATACAACTAATAACAAATCTTCCCAAGGCCTGACCTTGGACTTTTTGCCTCAAAGCCAGTGTTATTTAGCTGTACCATGTAGTCATCTATAAACACGGTATATAGTCGACCTTCAAAAGAATAGCTTGTTTTTAATATACCTAGAAACACATTTCCCAACTGAGTCTATAAAGCAAATGAAAATTAATTGGGGCTGGGGTTTTAACTTTTTGCAAATGCAAAACACTATCACAGATCAGAATTTCCCTCCTCAGGAGGATACCTCGTATGTTTTTATCCTTGAAGCAAACACTGTGGGAAAATTAGAAAGAGCTGGTTCAGCTGATTTAAAGTTATCTGAGCAAGAACACTTCCTATCTTATGCTGAAGCAGAAAATGCCTGAAGTTTCAAATTTTGCACGTTGTTAGACTTTATTGAAACATAGGGCTGTATGAGGTTTTAAAGAATTGATTGATACTTTTAAAGTTAGAGCAATTTCCATTTTTTAAAAGGAAGATCATTTCCTATCTTTTTATCTTGAAGAGATACTCTTCATAATGATGATTACCCTAGATACCGAATATTTTCTCCAGGCAAAAAAAGGGAAGAGAGGAGAACATCTGTAAACACCCCTACCCCACAATCCACGTGGATGCTAATTTCAAAGCAGACAGAGGCTCTAATAAAAATTAAACACAACACACTAATAATACTTCTTAATAATAGCACCTAACAATTATACAACGCTTTCCACTTTCAAAGCATTTTACAATCATTAATTAGTTTATCCACACAACATCCCTATGACTTATGCCAGTAGTATTACCCTCATTTTAAAGATGAGGAAACTGAGATCCAAAATGATTAAGTGCCCTGCCCAAGGCCACGTAATGAATCAGTAGTAAGATCTGTACCTGGGTTCATAGCCCTCTCTCTCATTTTCAGGACTAGCAGAGAGTGTGGAAATTCTTCAGATCCACAAAGCATCTGCTTGGACTACAAAACTGTTATCCCCACTTGCCAGTGGTACCCTCTTGTGTTCATTGATTTCTATAGAACAAAGGTAAGAAATTAAGAATCTTCCCTTTAAAACATCTAAGTACATAGTGAAGTCATTTAAATCAAAAGAAAAGAACAGCCGGCATGTTAAGAACATCATGTGATCTCCAATGTCACTGTCATTAGACCAGATGTATCTGTGATGGATCACTAAATGATGTTCTGTTTTTAGTAGAGAAGAAATTGCCAAACCAACCCTACCCTGCATCTGTAATTAATACAGCCTCCTTGCTAGTCCTGACTGGCACATCATCTTACAAGATACCATGGACTGATGACACCCATATTTCTCTCACTAAAGTCAAATGAAAAGCTTCATTATCAACAATTTTCCATTATATGGAAAATAAGGAATCTTTCCTTGTCTTTTCTTTCCTTTTCTTTCCTTCCTTCCTTCCCTCCTTCCTTCTTTTTTTTTGAACACTGATAACCTTCTAAAAACGGCCTGGTTAGAGTGAGGCTTCAGGATCAGAGATGTCCCAGAGTCATGGAATCATTCTAACAAGCAGTTCAAGGTTAAGGGACTCAAAGTTCCAAGAATAAAGCTATTGCTTCTGAGACAAAATATTTTCATTGTACTTGTTATCTAGAAACATGTCTATCTTGCCACTTTCTGAAGAAGCAAGCAAATAAAGTAGTGGTATCTTTACATGGTAATGGGCATTGTTTTTCTTGCCAATCCCTGGGACCCTAGGTTTTTCTTCCTGTAATAATAATAAAATCAAGCCTTCATTATACCCCTATGGTACACCTGGCACTTTAAATGTATATACTGTCTTATTTAATCTTTTATATCATGCAAGAGGTACTTTTCATCCAATTTATAGATGAAAAAACTAAGGTTACAAGAGTTTGAATAATTTTGCCAGGACAGGTAGCTAAGGAGTGGCTGAGCCAGCATCAATACCAGGTTTAGGTGGGACTAAGGCCCATCATATTTCCTGTGCATCTCATTGCCTCATTTTCAAATGCTCAGTTCTTTACCATGTGGGTATATTCACATTGGTTGTGAGATTTCAGCATGGCCTCTGTTAAATTTCTGTGGTGGCAGAAATCTGGGTATTAATACGGAATGTGAGAAAAGAGATATGCAAAGTTGCAAGTCTTGGGCTTCCCTGGTGGCGTAGTGGTTGAGAGCCCGCCTGCCGATGCAGGGGACACGGGTTTGTGCCCCGGTCCGGGAAGATCCCACATGCCGCAGAGCAGCTGGGCCCGTGAGCCATGGCCGCTGGACCTGCATGTCCGGAGCCTGTGCTCCGCAACGGGAGAGGCCACAGCAGTGAGAGGCCCGCATACTACAAAAGAAAAAAAAAAAAAAAGGTGCAAGTCTTCAGGGTTCCACCCTAAACTCCCATGGTTCTGCATTGGTTAAGAAGCACTTGTCAAATGCCAGATTTGCCTCCATGGGAAAAATCCCAGGAGTTACGCCACATGCCACAGACTGCCCCCATTCCTAATGTAACGTCTAACAGATATTGAACGCTGACAATATACTAGGTCTTATTTTAAGTCCTTTACATGGTTTAACTTACTCAATCCTCACAGCAATCTTATGAGATATATTCTATTATTATCTATGTTACAGGAAAATTGAGGCTTAGTGAAGTAAGTAACTTGCTGAAGATCACACAGCAGGAATTTGAATATAGGCAGCCTGGCTCTAGAAGTTATGTACTTGACCGTCCTGCTTTACTGACTCCAGAGCAAAACAAAACAAACAAACAAATGAAAACTAGATGAAGTAATGTTGCCTTATAAGGAAGGCAACTGTTCTTCTGTATCCCCTTTTCCCTTGGGTCTGCTCATCAATTCATCCACAGGACCTTCTAAGGACCACGCATTATTTTAGGTGCTTGGGATAAACTGATGAAGAAAACAGTTATGGGGGCTGGGGTTGGGGGCTGTGGACTGCAGACCCTTTCTAGTGACCTTGGTTAAATCATTTAATTACTCAGATTGTTAGTCGCCTTATCACTTTAGTCAGGATAACACTTTTCTTTGCCTAAAATAAGGGGGATGGAAGAAACTTCCCTTCATGGCTCCCTTCAGCTCCAAGACTCTGAAATCTAGTTGGGTACAACTCGCCACTTGCACAAATAAGCACCAAAGCACTCCCTCTCCCCCTTCATTATTCTGAGGCTTTGACTGAAGGCATTTGGAAAAGGCTCTCCCTAATGTTATCTATAAGGACTCAGAGTTTCAGTAACAGGCAGAATTCAAATTCAGCAGAGTCTCATAGCATCTTGACTCTGTTACTAAGCAAAGAAAGTAGATTTTATTTTAATTTACTAGACATAAAAAACTGATGAGAGATGTAGTTGTGTGAACTAGTTCTTTAAAAGGGAAAACTGCTTCTTAAAAAGAATAGTTATTTATTATCCTTCAATGCGACTTCTAATATAAGTACTAATAAGCATCCTGAAGCAATCTAAATGAGTCTTGTTTATGGTTTCTTGGTCTTAAAGAACAATCCTTGCAGAAAAGCAGAGGAGGGTGGCACACATCTATCTTTGCTAATAACGAGTAGTTTGTGTTTCCCCTTTCCCCATAGATCAGATGCAGAATCATATTCACCACTCAGAGAACAGAATTTGTTTTAAAGACAGAGAGAGAAGGGTAAGGTCTCAAACATAAGCTCATCCCTGATAGTGGAGGCAGGCAAGTGATAAATTATCACAGTGAGTCATTATTCCAGGAGATTTCTTATAAACATTAACTAACAAAGGAGGAAAGATTGGCCACTTGGAAATACACACTAATGACTTAGGATGAAATATCAATCATTTCAAACAACTTCACTGAATCTTCAAGTTATGGGAGAGAGAGAGAGGAGCATATAGAGTGAGTTACCAACCAAACTGAAGTTGAGTTCTAATCACAGCCAGGGGGAGTGTTCCGACTGACAATGTCAAACAACGTAGTTCAGGTAATAGGACTGGATGATATATGACTAGGAACTTCCCAACAAGCTTGGTTTAGTTTCTTTTGAGAAAGATTTGGGGACCATAACCCAATAAATGCTAAACTGGAACTTCTTTGCAAAGCAATAAAATGGAGACTCTCAAGTGTCTATACCTCAGTGACTTTCTTCCAAGGGTTAGAATGGAAAGAGAGATCGTGCAGAGTTCTGTGACTCCACAGAGTGATCAGTTCAGAACTAATGATATGACAGCACAGTTCATTTTGACATAGGGCTCATTTAAGCCATTCTTAAATGAAACACGCTAGACATGATGATAAAGTAGGAAAAGTTCTTCCATAATGAAAAAGTTACAGGATGGTCAGTCCATCCATTCCATTTCTGTGAGAGAACGGGGGCGGGGGGAGCAACTATAACAATATTAAAGCGTACTATGTCCCACAGCTTAGTCCCCTGTAAGGCAGTGTTTATAACATTCCAGGACCTACTTCCAAGGTTACAAAGCTCCAAGTATGGCTCAATTTTCCATTTTGTTCAAATCCTGAAAATGCTGGCCCTCAAAATTAAATCACTGAGGGTGACCTTACACTTAATATCATTTTCAAGGGCTCAGAAATCCACTTGCTTAAAATAATACCATGTACTGAAATGTGTTTTAAAAGACTTGGAGTTTAATTCTACAACTACAGATTCTTCAGGAGTAGATAATAGGTAATTGGAGCAACCAACACTGTGGTATAATTGACCACTTTTGACCGATAATAGGCAAGATGGAGGGAGGATAAATACTCCCAGGGCCTGAAAGAGATGGCTCAAGAGTGAGGATACTGATGGTTGGCATTTTGAGAAGAAATATTAGGTATTTCATGGCTTTACCAAGCACCAGCTAGGACAGTGCTCTAACTTGACTGGGCTCAGACCACTGATGTGCTTTCCTTGATCGCCAGGACAAAATGACCTGATGCTATCAGGAAAGCCCCAGACAGTAATACAAGAATCGAGGACTCAAGTCAACCTGAACAATGTGCCTTCATGCACTCCGAACGCCCTATGCAAAATCTTGGCCACTTTTGTCTCTCCAGTCCTAATAATGGATCAAAGCCACTACCCTTTCTCAGCCTTCTTCTCCATCACTGTGCCTTTCCTCACTGTAGCCATCCCCTACCTGCTGACCACCCACACCATCTTGACACATATAATGTTCGGTCAGCTATCAAGCCAGTCGGTTCCACCTCTGCACTACCTCCTGAACCCACCCAGTCCTTGCAGTTCTCTGCCTGCCTGCCTGCCTATCACAGGTGCTCCCCCCTTAGGTTGGTCCTTGATTTACGGTTTCACTGGCTTGTTCCCCAGTATGCCTGACTTCAAGCTCTTCCCCCTCCTATTTCTACATATCGCTACAGATTGTTCTTGCTAAATCACACTGGTCCATTCTCCTCCCTGCTCCTGAATGGCAACCAAATTAAGCCTCCAACTGCTTATCCTGGCCTTCTAGATTCATGAGCTTCTGAACAAACCTATAACTGCATATTTCCCCACCTTTACCTCTGTCTTTACCTGAAATACTCTGCACCTCATCTCAGCCTCTTGCAATGTTAACTATCTTTCAACATCAAATTGCAATGGCATCTACTTTGGAAAACAGTCCCCCTTCACCCTTGGCTCTTTTCTCTCCACTTAATTAAATGCAATTTCTTTCTTCTTTGAGTCAGGGTAGCCTTTTGGTTGTTGTTGTTAATCTCCTTTATTAATTAAATGCAATTTCTTTCTTCTTTGAGTCACGGTAGCCTTTTTGGTTGTTGTTGCTAATCTCTTTCATTGCATGTGGTGAAAGTTGTAATGCTCTACCCAAATTCCCATTTAGGAATGAGGGATGTATTCTCCTGTCTGTTGGGAAAGCTACCAGAATACACCCTGAGCTGCCAGGTCTATTTGGGAATGGCTTCAGCTAAAGAAATGTGTTTACCAACGTCACTTCTTCCAGCACCTGTACCCAAGTACTGATCAACATGGAAGAACAAAAACTTGGTCCTTTTGAGATAGGCTGGGACCTGAACCCTGGGACCTGGGACCCTTTGCTGTAGTGCTTGTGCCTGGACAAATGTCCCCTTGAGCAACAAAATACAATGAAATTATAAGGGAATAAAAATAACTGGGTGCATGTGCAGCTGGGGCAAATTATGAACAAGATACAAAAAGATCAAAAACCCAACTGCCACTTCTGAGGAGTCAGGAGAACAAGCAGGGTACCGCGCATGATCCCTGCACACAGCACCACCAAGGGGGCGGGCACACCACCTAAGCCACCCCTCTGGCCCGACCCCTGGACCCACCCCTACCCTCACACCATATAAGGAGACAGCTCACCCCCGCTCAGGAAGGGAGCAAGGGAACCTGTTACTTTTCGCTCCCAGTAAGGCCTTGCCTGAATTTCTTGTCTGGTCTCTTATCAATTTCTATTGATTAAAGAGTCCAAGAACCCTGGTCCTTAACACTTTCAGCCCAACTTGAGACAACTCTGAAGAGTGTCCTAGCCCCAGAGCTCCTTGTGGGGCTGGCTGAACCCTTTGTTGGGGATGCATTGAAATGTAACTTCTTCTCCCTGCCCAACCACGCATCTCCCACACTCCCTCCCTTTCCCTCACCACTGGCAGAGTTGTTGATCCCAAGAGCACTTCCAAACAAAACACGCTGCATGCTCCACCTTACAGGTGGCCTCCTAGGGAATTCTGATTGCAACATGGCACTTAAACATGGCCAGTTTTCCTTCTGTTAAAGTCACGTCTCTGTTTATTCATGTTCCGCATCACACACTAGACTATAAGCTCTTCAGAGCAGGGATTGGAGTTTTAAATCGTGTATGCCTGCAGCATTTAGCATAGTAGATCAAGACTCAGAACTGTGTAGCGTGTATAAATGAATAAATGAGTGAATGAATAATTAATGCTTAAAATTAGCACCTCTGTGGTACTGCAAGGTCTTTACACATCTAAAGAATCCTCAACATGTTTTCCTTAATTGATACTTATTTAATGAGCATTAGTTACAAATCAGGCTCTGAGCTAGCTGCTCTGGGAAGAGTGTATTAAAAGAAGTAACATACTCCCTGCCCTCCAGAAGTTTATAATTTAGTCAGCAGGATAATTACAGCCAACATGTGTAGCAGTGGTTCCCAGCATTGTCTGCTCATTAGAATCGCCCAAAGAGTTTTCATGGCTCCCACTTCTCGGCCCCACGTCCAAAGACTCAGATTTAATAGGTCAGTTGTGTGGCCTGGCCGCAAGCTCGCCAGGTGATTCTAATGTGTCACAAAGTTGAGAACCATGGAATTATGAAGAGCTTAGATGTTCTAAGTACTGTTCTAAGTGCTTAGCCTAAATTAACGAATTTAATCTTCATAACAACATTAATAAGACAATTACAATAATTATTATCATTTTATAGAAAAAGCAATTAGGTACAAAAGAGAGAAGCCATTTGACCAAGGTCTCCTGGTCGGTTAGGTGTGGAGTTAGAAATCAAACCCCAAAACCCAGGCTCTGAATACGTGGCTCTTTACTGCTATGCTATACTGCATCACTTGCAGAGACAAGGTGAAATGCAAACTAATTTTATATTGAGTATAGTTTTATATAAATATTTTACCATCTGAAAATTGGGAGTACTCAATAGTGGAAACAAAAAAAACAACATAAATCTCTGATCTGGATTGTACTTTGACTCTAAATATTAGAGTAAGAAGAAAATCTAATTTCATGTTTAAGGGAGGGTAAGAATAAGGGTGAGTCTACATAGGCAGAAGGGATGAAAATAAGCTAGATAAATAAACTCACGTGATATTTGTTTAGCACTTTGCAACTTATGGCTAAAAGTAGATTCTTGTTTAATTGTGTTGTAATAAATGGAATACTTTTTGTAGTTTCTTAAAATTATTGTTCTACTGAGTTAATTGTGTCTAAATAATTTTAAGATATTCCCTCCTTCATGTCCAGAAACAAGTAGCAACAAGCAAATAAAAAGGAATAATGGAAATCACGTGAGCCAGAGGAAAACATTGGAGTGTCCTTTCTCTACTGTATTTTCTTTGTCTCCTTAACACTCTGCTCTCTCTTTTTCTTATCAACCTTTTCTTATCTCCCAAGTTAACATACTTGCAAATAGTCGTCAAATAAATAATCCTTAAATTGCTTTATTCTTCTCCATTGCTCTCATCCTCACTGGCCAAGCCCTCTTTTTCTCCCTCCAGGTCCTCCCTGATACCTTCTATTTCTCCTCATATAAATTAACAAATAGAAATAGAAGCATCTCCCTGCCACAAATAAATCAGTCCATCACAGACAAATAAAAGGACAAGAAAAGATGTCCGTATATCTCTGTTAAGCTTAGAGCATAGTTTTAGGGAAACCATACAGATCATAACTTATTCTCATGGCTCTATATTTGTATAATATTTTTCATGTACATAGATGTATCACAAACAGACCTCAAATGATAGAACTAGAGGAAACTGCAATAACCAAGTTCAAACTTGCATCTTTTCGGAATTTGGGTTGAATGTAAACCCCTGATTTTTATTTTAATACAATTTCCACTATGTCACTGCTTTTAATACCTTTTAAAAAGTTAGGCTCAAAATTCATATTGGCAATAATTCCCTAGGTCTCCAATGAGACTTTTAAAACTCAAAATATTTTTAAGCTCTTCCTCAGGAAGATTTAAGAACCCAGAACCTTTATAACACAGCTCAGAATATTTACAACAGCCCTGTAAATGCATATAAGAAATAAAGAACAAAACTGAAAATAGAATGGGAGATATAAATAGATAGGGATATATAGAGATGATATAGATATAGATATATAATAGGGTACACATGTTTTTTATTAAGTAGTAGCTGATTTTTTCCTTTGTTTTGCAAACCCAAATCTTCGGCACTTTTATATTATTTTCATACTTTTTAAAAACAAATTATAAAGAACATTTTAAAATTCACCAAATCAGAACTATTTTAAGAACGTTGTCATTCTCAGAGTGATTAGTTTAGGATCACCCACCTCATAGCATATTAAACATATTAAAATACCCACACCACATTAACGCAACGTTATAGGTAACTATGTAACAGCTGAGTTGAGCTGCAATGAAGCAGCTGAAATAAAGCAATATTATACAATGTAATTTTTAAATATTTGTGTGTGTGTGTATATCCTACACACACCCATCCTGTCCTCACTCTCAGATACTTTCATAAGCCCATAATCAATGGGTATGATTTACTTGGTGGAACATTACAATGCAATATTATATTCATTCCAGTATTTATTAAAGTCCGGAATCATCAGAAAAGTCAAAGGCAATCAATAACCAAAATGTGGGAAGCCACCTATAATGAATAGAAGGCTTCCTAATTTTGCAAAGTTTATACATTTTCAAAATCAGGTTTTTGAATCTTTCATTTTACGTTATCTAAATTGTTTTATATATATATATATATATATATATATACACACATATATATACAGCTTTGGCCTACTGCTGAGAATTAACTACTTGATAAATGAGGCCTATGTTAATTGTATTTAACTTATTTCCCCTTAGTGTTTAAACATCTGGCTAGATAATTTACACCTAAAAATCTCTACAAACAACACATAGTTCTTAACAGAATTGTGAGCCCAGTGTTTTTAGATGCCAATTTGATTAAAACTACAAAATCCAAGGCAAGTAAGAATTAAGAAAGATCATAATTCTACGTCCTTTCACATATAATAATCTTCTACCTCTTGCCTTTTAGAAAATTTGACATTGTTTACATTTTAAATATGGATGAGTACCTGAATAATCCACTATGTAATTTTAAGTCATACATTTTTAAAGGTAGCTAACTTGAGAACGGAGAAAATATTAGACAGCTAAGCGAACTAAAGCATGTGTTTAAAAAAAAGGTTCATATTTCAGCCATAATACCATACTTTCAAATTTTCTGATTTCCCCACAGCTGAACTCCAAATTTAAGATAAGAATGCTACACAGATTTATTAAGAATGGAGAAGCAAGTCCCTGTGTTATCACAGGTCAGAGTCCTGTGCAGAGACAATGGAGGAAACCCAGGTATACAGAGGGCTTTCAGCATACCAGGCCGTGGGCCAGGACCTTGGGTAGAGCACAGATTTAAGATGCTGCCTTGTTTATCCCTTTGAAGGCTCAAACCTTGTTTTTTTTGTTTCTTTCTTTCATATGAGATGTAATAATTAAGCAAACTATGACCAAAACGAAAACAAAAAAAGGTCATTGCCCATCTCTTCACATAATGAAGAAGTGCCCAAACAGGACCAATGCAATTTGATAACCAGTGAAGTTAAATTTTTATCAGGTTGGTTCAAGAAATAATAATTGGGAACATTTGTCTTTTACTGTGTGCTAGACATTCTTCTAAATATTTGACTCATATTGTTCATTTAATACTCAAAACTAGGTACTATTATTTATCATTTTACAGATAAGGAAATGTAAATACTAAATGGCTATAAGATTTGCCCAAGCTTTTACAGTTAATAAGAAGCTTGGGTGGGATCTGAATCCAGGGAGTTTGGCACTATAAGCCATATTCTTAACCACCATATGAAAATATCTAAAAACAGGTATGCCAAGAATGTAAGTCTAGAAGAAATGCAATTCCACCAAAGACTTTTATGAAACTCCTAAAAAATGCTTATAAAATGAGTCTCCTCTACAGAATAAACTATACTTTGTCTTTTTTGCCTAATGGTTGAATTACAAACCAAACTAACAGCAGTATTTTGCACACCTTGACAATCACAAAGAATACTACTACTAATAATAAAAATAACTTATATTTGCATATTTTTACCATTTTCAAAGCATTTTCACTTGAATTCAACTATTTTATTATTACTTATTTTTATTTTTATTATCTATTTTCACATATATTACCCTTGCTCTTAGGTAAAACGCACACACACTCACACACACACACACACACACATACACACACACACCAAAAACAAAAACCTCAACTCAAACTAGACTTTATGGAATAAAATCTGTTATTCTCTACCTTCAGAATCATTTAAAATAGATAACGGAAAAAAGAAAATGTGTTTTGCAACACAAATACAATATCTACAACAAGTAAATTCTGTACTTGTTCAGGAATAAAAGACATTTTCTTTTCAGCATTCAAAGAATAACTACTTATGAACTCATCCCAATACTACTGCCAACCTGAGAAATAAATTCATCAGTGAGTAAAAAAAAACACCCCAGGTAGAAATGGAAAATTACCAGAAGAGCTCATCGTCTAAAAAAATGTAGGAGTAACTTAACAGTGACAAATATTTTATTCATCAAGAAAAATAAAATGAAAGACTATACTGTATTTTCTTAGAAAAGGAAGTAAAAATCCCCATGGCAACTTTACCTATGCATTAACATAAGACATTTAGATCCAATACAGTACAGAAGGTCTATGTTACATGAAATAAATGTTTCTCAGAAAAGCTGTTTATAAAATTATATTTTAAATCCTTTAATGTTGTCCATTATTTAAAGATATCCTACAATAAGCCCCTTTCCAAAGTAAATAATGCATCCTATTACTATTAATTTTGGGTTTTTTAAATTGTTGCTCATTTGTTTGCCAAATCAGATTTTCTGAATTTAAAGCACGGAGTACAACATTTGGATCTGATTACAGAAAAGGTCTGCTTATTGCTGCTTGAAACTTAAAGACCAGAGTGTTGTAAGACCCTTCAGTATACACAGGCTTTAGACTAACTTTACGAAATAAAAGGACAGAGGAACAAGAAACTTCTTAGTAATTTACTGGAAAGAGACTAAGTTATTATTTTCTTTTTCTGAGTAATTCCATATATTAAGACATGGATCCTTGGGATTTTCTCACCAATGTAGGAAAAGAAGCTTCATTCTGTTCCATGGCTTATGATCCTAGACAGCCACGTTACCTTCATGAGTCAGTGATCACAAGGCGGATGAAGCAACATGGGAATGTCTGTTTCCTTATAAATACACCATGTTTTCTGGAACCACAACTCTGAACACATGATTTACTGAGAATTGGTCATTTGTGTAATCTTCATATACATAAGTACTTTTGCAAAAAAAGAAAAGAACAATGCTTTATAGTATTTGGTATTTCAAAAATTAGGTGGGGCAATGGATTTCAGAGTCAGAGGTTCAGAAAAGATCATCTAAAAAAGATACCCATTCTCACTTCCTGAGTAACCACAAAGCAATAAGACACAAGAGGGGAAAGCGGTGACCTTTAAGGACTCCCCCAACCCCTACACAAATATCAAACCAGCCAGTCCTCCCAAAAGAATTCCCTATCTCAGTAAATGGCAACATAATCTTCCCAAATGTTGAAGCCCCAAAGCCAGGAATCACCTTGATTCATCTCTTTCCTGAGTCAAATATCAATACAACAGCAACTACTAGCAGTTCAACTTCTCTAATACATTTTGAATCCTCCAACTTCTGTTTCTAATATTCAACTCTAACTCAAACCACCACCGTCTCTCACTTCTTCAAAAGGCTCTAATGCATTTCACCTGCTTTCACTTTTGTCCCCAGAATGGTCTTTCTAAAACCTCAAATGACAAAATGCTAATCTCTGCTTAAAAGCCTCTAATGTCGGCCCACTGCAATCACGATGAAATCAAACTGCTTTCTGTGGCACACAGATCCCACCTAACTGCAACCTCATCAAGTACCAGTCTCAGTAAATTCTCTGTTCCTGCCACATTGGCTTTCTCACTGCCATTGAGCAGAACTAACTTATCCACATCCGAGGGTAGTCACGTTTTCTATCACACACCTCCCTTAGATCTGCGTCTTCCTCAGCTCATAGGTTACGTCATTAGGGAAACCTTCTCTGATCATCCTGTCTAAAGTAGTTCTCATCTATCCTCCAATCATGCTGCCCAATTACCTATTTCACTTTATTTACCACCCCTTTGTTTGAAATTATATTATTCATACACTTGGTTACTGATTCACTAATTATTTACTGATTATTTACACTTATCACTCCCCAGCCCACCCCCTTTCAGAAGGCATACTCCATGAGAATAGAGACCTTACTCTCTTATTCACTACTATTCCAGCACCAGTATTAGAGAAGTAAAAGCCCTGGCACAATAAATACAGTGAGCAATAAATACAGATAAATAAGTGAGATGCAAAGTAAAATCCAAAAAGACATGCAGCTCTGGATTATCCCCACATGCAGCTATAAAACTATCACAATGACAGCACTGCCTCTACCTGAAGAAACCTCCAGAACACATAAGAGTTACCTCATAAGTAGTTCGCAGTTGGGGAGGCAGGAATGATTTTGCCTTCAGGGCATATCTGACAATATGTAGAGATAATTTTTCTTGTCACAACTGCGGGGGAGAGGGAGTACCACTGGCATCTAGCGGGTACAGACCAGAAATGCTACTAACTTGCTACAGTCCACAGGACAGCCCTGGACAACAAAGATTTCTCGGGCCCAAAATATTAATAGTGCTGAGGCTGAGTAAACCTGCTTTACAGTCCTCATTTGGGCCTGAATTTTTACACCTGGAATTGTAGGGTCAACTTGGAATGAAAAATGCTCTTTTTTAGTTCCCTTTATTCAGTAACTAGTAAAAGAGCATTACTGTGAAATTTATAGATGCCAAGGGGAAGACAGTACAGAGTCCTCACAGTGTGTTATAGGGTAAAAACATGATATATCATTGGTAGATATTTTCCAAATAATTTTAACAACAACAACTAAAAATAATTCAACTAACTGTCTGCCATGGGAAAAGAAATCCCCTTGTTCTTTCTCTGTCTTCTTCTTCTGCTCTTTATTCTCTTCTTTCCATAGCCTTTAAGTGTGATCTTTTGCTATTCCTTGGGGCTCCTCTGAACTCAGAGATAGAACTATGACATGGATTTATTGATTTCCTGTTCCCACAAATAGTTATCATTCATAAAGTAGTGCTGGCAAAGAATCATTCTAGCCTAACTGTTGTGTAGTGTTGATCACAAAGGAAATCTATTTTATTTGAGGAAGGAAAGTCAAGGAGTTCAGGAAACATGTGTTGGTCTGCAAGACATGGTGAGAAATGGACCAAATAAAGAGGAGGGAACTGCAGAGGGTTTACACTGTCATTATCACAAGAGCACAGGGGGTGCAGGACAGAATGGGAGTTAACGAAATGATGGCGCAGTTGAGATGCAACCACCCTCTTCAAGCCCTGCTCTTCATTATACTGGTCCCTAGCCCCCTCTTTGTGCTAATACGGGCTCAACTCTCATTCAAGACTGGTAGGGCCAGTTGTGTTTACAACTCAGACTTTCCTAGATTTTAGAAAGGCAGTCTAGTGCCTATACCACATGCTACGTAATACCCCCAGTGGAATCTGGGGCAACATCCCGTAATCAAGTACATTTATACTTTGGTAGCCAAACATATAAATATTCACATCAAGTATGATACATAATAACTATAAATAGCTTCACATTAGTTAATTTACTAAAATATTTTGGTTCTTAGAACATTTGGGTTATGAAAGCCAAATTTCAGAATCGCAGATAAAGGATTTTGAGTCTTCAACAGTACAATGAGGAGAGACATAAGCCAATAAAATAAACTGCCATTAGCTTCACTTTGAAAGACAGATGGGAATAGGGCTGGAGAGAGTGACAAGCAGTGAACAGAGGGTAAAATCACAAGGGATGCACTTGGGTTACCACTTCTCTAAGCTGGAAAACTTAGGTGTCTCAGAGCTTGTTTCTCTTCAGTTGACAATATCAGACAATGAAAATAAATTCCAATTTGTGAATTTATGCTACTTCAGCAGTCCTATCGGGGACCGTCTCTTCATGAAAGGACCGTGGGTCTGGGAGATGGATATAGAACCTTTGTTGGCTTCTCCTGCTACCTGGGTTCTTTCCCATATGTTGCTGCAACCAAAGGGGTTGGTCAGGTAGAGGGGGTATCAATACAGATGAAATTCAATTTACCAAAAGATGGTGTAAGAGTCAGAAGATAACATTAAGAGATGCTATCTCAAACTGCAAACACTGATTTTGTATGGAGTGTGAGACTACGGGTGGCTTGATTTGTGTGTGTGTGTGTGTGTGTGTACACACTTACCTATTTCTTCCCCCAATGAACATGTATTACTTACATAACAGAAGTTTGTTTTATAAGTTTCTTTGTTTACATAAATTTTTTCTTAAACTACCACTTGAAAAATAAAAGTAGATGACATCAAGAAATGCAGCTCCTCTAATTAACAAACTAAAACAACAAAAAAGTTTTGAGAATAAAAGCACAGGAAATGGTGTCTGATGATAAAGAAAGCAAAAATCAATAGCCAAATGACAAGATAAATTTTTAAAAATGTTTTAAATCTTATGACTCAGGGTGGATTCTAACTCAATTAAAATTATTATTGTTACGGAAAGAACTATTTAAAACAATAGACCCATAGTTATACTCTCTGACATAAATTAATAATAATTCATTGCCAATTATGCATCTAATATTGCTCTAAGCACAGAATCACAGAGCCCCTGCTCTTCAGGCTCAGGGTTTTAATTTAACAGGGTAAAATAGTAAGTATAATTTCAGTGAAACTAATTCATTTAATTGGTATACTGACAATATAGTTGAGTTTATTGTCTGCTCACAAAATTCCTGGCACTGCTATAAGCATGCTACATACATTTTCTTAAACAAATTTTCCACTAGTTCTATAAGGAAGATGAAATTATTACCCCAATTTGGACATGAGAAAATTGAGGCTTGGAAGTTAGGTTACTTGTCCAGGGTCACTCATATAATAATGAGTTGATACTCAACCATATTTATTTTTCTTACTCCAAAGCCCATTTTTCTAACTACTGTGGTATATTTTACTTAAATGGATATAGAAAAGATAATGACAGTTAAATTTATTTGTTTAAATTTAGGAAGTATCTCAATATTATTCTGCGTCATATTTATAAACAGTAAGAAGTACCCAATCTATTTTATAGCTCTAAAATTATACCCTCATGGGGTATACCTGTGAGCTGACACGACCTATATCTGCAAGGAAAACCAAGCAACAGTGAATACATTTTTCATTCTATTATTCCTGGGTAATATGACTAGACAAAACACACACACACACACACACACACACACACACACACAAACATAAGATTATAAATAGGGGTACTCTATATTGCCTATAGGTATTGTTCCCCCATTTCCTTTTCTTTAAAAGCCTGAAAATCTTTTTTGTTAAAAAATGTATTTCAAAGAATTTTAGAAGTAATTCTTAGAAACTGATTATATTAAGGCAATGAGTCAAAATTCAGTTGAGAATTCTTTAAAAGGGAAATTTGAAAATAACGAATTTTGTAGAAGAATCATAAGCCATTATATCTATAACAACTAAGTACATTCCTGAACAAATGTTTTAATAGTTACTGAAAAAAATTAAATTACAAGAGGTTTCAGAATGCAGTACAAACCCTATGGTACTTAGTGTCAGGAAACCGAATTTACAATCTGTGCCTCCCTCCTTTTATGGGTTGAATTTTGTCCCCCATAAAAGATGTTGAAATCCTAACCTTCAGTACCTGTGAATATTATTTGGAAATAGTCTTTGCAGATGACAAGTTAAGACAAGGTCATGAGAGTGGGTCCTGATCCAATATGACAGATGTCCTTATATAAAGGGGACTTTTGGATACAAAGACTGGCATGTATAGAGGGAAGACCATGTGAAGCTATAGGGAGAACACAATCTAGCAGCCAAAGGAACTCCTGAGGCTATTGGAAGGCATGAAACAGATTCTTCCTTAGTCCTCAGAAGGAACCAACTCTGCCCAATGGGGATTTATTTTAAAATGATACCAACTTCTCCATAGGTGGAGTTGGAGACTCTACCTTTTCCTGGCCTCTTGAAGGTATCTTCTTAGTCATGTGAATGTGAGGCATGAAGGCAACTTCTTCCCTGAAGAAGGGAGAGATTTTGTAATATGAACAAATCTGTCATTTGTTGAGAACTGATCCTTCTAGAAGAAAGAACCGAGCCTGCTGTCTAAGATTCAAAGTTTGAGAGACCTGTTAAAATGGATCAGGATGACCTTCACCAAAACTCTGTGGCGGGAAAGAGCAGTAAGACGCTGGAATAAAATTGCATTGAGGGAAGGGAGCACATCAACTGGAGGCTTGGGTTTGGAAACAGGGATGTTTTTGAGAGATGATTTAGCTTGAGGCTTATGCAGGGAGCTCTTCCAAACTCAGACACCCTGTCATAAGGCCACACTGCCTTAGGGAAAAATGACTGGACCCAGAAATGTAAACTAGAAGACCTGTAATCACGGAATGCAGCGTGAGGTATCCCTATGACCTAGTAAAGGACCTATACCTACAAGGGCAACTAGGCAACAGGGAATAAGTATTACCTGCAGAACTGTTCAAGGTGAGTCTACCAGAGCAACACTGTGTGGCAGCCAGAAGCAACAAGAGGAATGAATGACTAACTCAGATCTGTTCTCTGCTGGCAGTTGAGAGGTAGAATGCCTCCCTTTTGGACTTAGTAAGCTTTCGGGTTCCTGAATAATTAAGGAAGAATAGAAAAGCTTAGGAAGGAGAAACTAGCTTCCTGCTATACTGGAATGTAATCGTTTGAGCTATTAATTTGACAAATAATGTGACTGTTTTCAGGCCAAATTCAAAATATTGTAGAGACCACATATAACACCCAAATCAGAGGCAGCAGAAGTGTGGATTAGGGTTCAAGTGGCAAATGAAGGTGGATCAGGTATCTGAGTAAGTGATCCTGGAAAGGGTCAGAGAGAGGTTGCCTTCCAAATGTGCCAGGAGGCCTGTGGTTAGATCTTACTGACTTAACAGGCTTAGAAGCAAGGAAGTCATAAACAATGAGGGAATTTCAATAAGACCATGAGTTTCGTCCTGATTCTTCTGGTTACTGTGAAATCTTGTCTAAGTCAGTTAAAGTCCATAGAGCTCAATTTCCTCATCTGTAAAATACTGATGATAATAATACTCTCCTCATGGGGTTATGCGCATCAAAAGAAACAATGCCTATGAAAGCACTGTGTCATCTGAAAATTGTCATGCTAATAGTAGATACTATCAATTGTTATTACTAAAATGAAAGAAAAATCACCCAGTAAAGCCTCACAGCAAGGTAATAATTACTCATTTTCCTTATCAATCATCCTTCCTTCATAATTAGGAATTTAAACAACTTTAGAAGAATCCAATAAACATGAGACTACAAGTATTCGACTCTGCCCAAATTCTGAAATTTCATTCCCTATACATGAGTGAACCTTGGTTTTCCACAGCTAAAACCAGCCACTACTCTTTCAAAGAGATATTAAGAATGGCTTGCAGGGCTTCCCTGGTGGCGCAGTGGTTGAGAATCCGCCTGCCGATGCAGGAGACACGGGTTCGTGCCCTGGTCCAGGAGGATCCCACATGCCGCGGAGCGGCTGGGCCCGTGAGCCATGGCCGCTGGGCCTGCGTGTCCGGAGCCTGTGCTCCACAACGGGAGAGGCCACAACAGTGAGAGGCCCGCATACCGCAAAAAAAAAAAAGAATGGCTTGCAAAGAGCCAAGCCTGGTACAGGCTATTGTGCAGGACCAGACTTGAGAAAGAACAAAAATTACCCTTTTCTCCAACTTCTCTGATGTAATTGGTACCATCATCCACAATCGTCCAAACTGCAGTTTCTTTCCCCTCTAGTATCTCAGTCTTCTATACACCACAAGCTATTAAGATATAAAAACTCTTCAAGTCTGAAAAAGTTATAAATCAGAGGAGGAAAAACAAAAAGAAATGAAAAGCAAAGTGGTACTTGGCAGTCTCTTTAAAAAAATGAAACTACTATATAGTGCAAACTAATCAGCAACAAATGTCCTAGTAATTTATTATGTGTTCTGCTCTTTTTCATTGAAAATGAAACTTTTATAAATAATATTGAAGTTAAAGAAGAAAAGCCATTGTCCATAAAACTAGGTGCTTAAAACCCTTGTAGTGATATACGTTGTCTCCTATAATTAGACAAATTGTCTAATTGTCTCTGTAATTAGATAATGCTGGTCTGCCTTGGTACTGAGGAATTAAGGCTCAATTTCTCACTCTCACACTGTATCCTCATTAGATCAGTGGGAGACAGAATCATTTATAACATAGGAATGCATACATGGAAATATCAAAGGGCCTTGACAATTTTCATAAGCCCTTTGTTCATTACATTAATTTAGCAAGGAAGGGAAAAAGTCTTGACAAACTAATTTTTTTAACTTCAATTTTTACGGAAAAATTAGGATGGTAGAGAGTAGTGTTGACAAGTATAGAAAAGTCATAAGGAGGAGCTAATTTTGTAGGATGGATGACAATTTTTCATTTCAGATATCTAAAGTTTTAGGTGAAATCTTAGATACAAAGCACATCTACAAACAGCAGTTAGCCTATGGCTGGCAATACATCAGTGTTATAAATAGAATCAATTTATTTCACCAAACTTTTATGAACAATTTTCTATGGGGCATGTACTCTGCTAGTTACTGGGGATACAGGAGTGGGTAAGATACAGTCCATTTTCCCAAGATGTTTTGATGGTCTAGTAGGAGAGACAGATGTGTAAATAAATAGTTTAAATATGGTGTGAGAAATTTAACCACACAACACAGAGGTAGCCCAGAAGAGAAAACAATGAACTATTTAGAAGGGAAGTGTTAGTTGGGTGAAGGAATGTAAATGTCAGTTTTAAGCTTATTTTAATTGACTTAAGCTAGAAATTACCTGGCTAATGATTCAATCAACCAAAATGCATGGGGAAAGCATTATGGCTCAGACATTAGAAAAGTTTTAAAGAATCTAAATAAGAAGTAATGGCCAGGATTATGTTATGACTTTCATGGACCCAAGCCACTTTTGTCCATTTAAAAAAATTTTTCAATTACATTGGTATAAAAATGAATATATTATTATGTATAACTAAATCACTTTGCTGTACATCTGAAACTAACACAACATTGTAAATCAATTTTACTTCAATTAAGAAAAAGAAAAAAAACTTGATTTACAAAGACATAATCTGTGAGACAAACAGTAAAAGTACAAATAGATTGAAATTAAAAGGATGGAAAATATATGTTATACAAACTTAGAAAATGGTTAAAATGTAGGATTATATGTTATGTATATTTTATTACAAAAAAAAAATACTAGCAAACTGAATCCAGCAACATACAAAAAGAATTGTATGCCATGACAGAGTAGCATTTAGATCAGGAATGGAAGATTGGTTCAGCATCTGAAAATCAACTAATTGATACATTATAGCAATAGAATAAAAACAAATATCACATGATAATCTCAATAGATGAACAAAAAGCATAAAAAATGAATATATTAATATCATATATTAAGCATTTTATTTAACCTAAAAGTTCATTTTTTTCCTTCTGATTTTAAAAGAAATTAAAACATTTTTGTGGGCCCCTAAAAGGTGTTGTGGGTTCTTTACACTGTGCCAACTGTGCCTAGTGAACACCAGCCCTGGTGATTGACTTTTATGAGCAAAACACTACGGAGGCATTTCACACATACATTGTCGTTTAACTCTCTCTACACCTCAGTGTTTACAGATGAGGAAACAGGGTTCAGGGTGGTAAGCAACTTTCTAAAGGTCACATAGTTAACAAGACAAAATGCTCAGATTTAAGCCAAGCATTTGGATTAGACCAAAGCCTGTGCATTTTCTCCTGCCATGTCAAGTCCCCTTACAACAGATGATACCAGCCCTCAACTGACTCACCTTAAGGGTGAGGAAATGAGTATGTGTGAAAGCAAAAGCAATGAATCTGGACCACATGAGCTTTAGAAAGAGAGAGGACTGCAGTGCAGGAGGCCACATTAATGCAAATGCAATAACAAAACGAAGCATGGCCTGAAGCAGATGTCCACTCAGTATGGAGGCAGCAAGAACTACTGACTAGCTAGGAGCTTGGCTCTGAAGCCTGAGTACCTGGGTTCAAATCTCAGCTTTATAAATGCTATTTAACTGCTCTGAGCCTTGGTTTCCTCACCTGTAAAATGGAGATAATACAATGTCATGGTGTTAATTTAAGGATTTAACACTTGACTAGTACTTAGAATTGTGCCTGGCACAGAGTAAAAACCTACTAAAAGCTAATTATTATTATTTTTTTAAAGCTAATTATTTTTTATAAATTTTTGTAACTAGAACATCTTATAATGTACAATTGAAAAAATTAAAATACTAGCTATATTTTATTTCTTTGTAGAGTTTTCTCAATATAATAGCAATAGACATATATATATGTTCACAGTCTCCCATTATAGATTTTTGACCAAAACAATCCCAGACTCTAGGAGATGGATATAGAATTCATACTATTTTCCCTGTTTTATAGCTGAGAAAATTAAGCTATTGAAATATTAAGTGATTTGATAAAGATCTGGGAGTGTTTGGAATGGATGACGATGGCCTTGTCACATTTTCAGAACTTTATTTGTTCCTTAAAATATTAATTTCTTTTCATGTCAGCACTATCCAGACAGTGTGGTGGACTCAAGAGCTGGGTTTCTCCTATGCTCCAGGCTCTTAATTCCCAATGACTGCTGAAAATGTCAACCTCTACATGCTTTCAACACCTTAATTCAACTCAGAGCTCTACTCCTACTACACTGATAGCTATCTTGGTCACTGGTACCACCTTCTTCCTCATCACACGGGCTCAAAATTCAGCTCATCCTGAAACCCTCCCCTGCCCTCCTCCCCACATGAGGCCAGTGCCAACTCTTGTCAATTCCTCATCCACTGTGCCTCTTGCATCTGTTCCCACCTTCCGATTTCTACTGCCACTGCTTACTCAAGACTTTATTAAATCTGCCCCTCACTATTAGAATTCAATTATCACCTCCTGACACATAGCACATGGCTCTGCTTCCAATCCCTCCAGCTTCCACGCTATCCTATGCACTGCTGCTGAAAGAATCTTCCTACAGATGAGAGTCCAAGCAGCTCAGTTTAGCATTCTAGGCTCCCTACGATCTGGTCTCAACCTATTTCTCCAGCCTTATCTCTCTCTTATGCAGCTCACATCCAATCAAATGGGAATACTGCAGAATATGCCAGCATATCCCCACATCTGTGACTTTGCTCCTGCTATTTCACTATCTAGATGTCTTTTACTCCATTTATGTCTGTCAGAATTCTACTCACCCCCCAAAGCTCCAGTCAAATGCACCACTTTCCAATAATTCTCGTTATCTCCCATCAATTCTCTCCCCTCCTTCCCCCCATCCCTGTCTTCAATGATTTAATAGTATTTATCAAAAATTTTAAGGGTTCAACATAAGTGTCATCTCTTTGGAAGCCTTTGCCATCCCAGCCTCTGCCCCCACCCCTTATATCTTCCTTTGCTTTCTAGAGTTCTTTTTTCATACCTTTATTATTGTACTCAATATACAGTTTTATAACTGTTTGGGAATGCTTGTACCCTGCTAGATGGTAAACTCTTTACCATGACATACCTAGAACACCTTTTGTGGGCTTCAACACAAACACATATTCTTTTCATCAATATGTGTATTACCAATATAGCTATCCCCATTTATACCTATACTTTGTGTTAAACTTTTTAAGCATATACATCCAAAGTCAAAAAAAAGTATCTTATTAATGTAATTATAGTACAAATATAATTAAAATGTGTTATGGTATGATAAATTTTATTCTATCAAGCTGATCATTTATATGCTGTAATTCTTCATTTTTGAATCTAGGCAAAAGTTTGTGGCCTGTGTCACAGCACCATTAAGAATACATATAATGTGAAATTGTTGGGCAATAGGAAGTCTGAAATCCTTCATTAAAGGCATTTCCTAGGCCTCAAACAGCTTTCCCTACTACAGTTCCTCATACGCACTTAGGCTATCAGAAAAGCTTCACAGTAAATAAATTCTACCATTTTCCCAGTAAGTACCCCTAGTGAAAATTACTTAATTAACATGTAAATCATTAATATATCTAGTTTCTCCAGAGAAATGGTTAAATCAACAAGAAGAATTAAGAATTCAAAATATAAACATAATATACTTAAGCCCTGGGCATAAAAATTCATATTATGATCATAAAATTACATTCCATACTACCACTACCATTTTTAAAGTCATAGATTGTAGGACTTAAATCTAGCAGTTCAACACTACTTAAATAACAGTAAAAATATTACAATAGTCACACTGAAAACCAATTTGAAATCCTAAAAAGATAAATACCTCTCGAAAAATGGTCACTGTGAATGTAAAGATATATAAAGGAAAGAAGACAAGACTGTTTTACATTTTAAACTAGAAATATCAGAAGAAATATGAGGGAAACGTGCACATAGCTGAAGTAAAACGGTTTTAAACACAAAGAATTTTTAATATGATCATGAGGTTTAAGTGAATCTGCAGATGAATGTACTACTGCAGAAGTGCTTCTGGGAATGTCCATGTTTGATTGTAATGCTCATTACTCTTAAACTCTAATTAAAATAAACTTCCAACCCCAGTCCTTAGTGGAGGCTGAAGCAATCAAACAAAGGTAGAGAAGCACAGATTTGTTTATGTTGGAGACTTTTGATAAGAAGAGTATATTTTTAATCAGTCATATTTGGACACGGCCATGGTTTAATAACAGAATATAATGAAAAGTTCAATAGATAACTCCAAACTATGTCTTAAAGATACAAAATTTTGAATGTGTTAACCTCAGGGAAAATTATATAATTGAGTAATAAAAACAACTCTATTTTCTATTAGAATTGCAAAATCTGGAATATATAAATTGGGAACAAAATTAGAAGATTTAAAACAAAAAAGGAAAACAAAAGGAGACGCAATTGGATTTTGCCACACATGTGGTAAAAAGCAACAATTGAGCTAATTATAGCCTTTCCCCTAAATGTGATTATCCCTAAGGCTAGTGAATAATGAGCCAGATTTCATTTCAGCCGACTTGCCTTCCCTATTTTCCTTGAAATAAGATAGTTGGGTAAGCTAGTTCCTTAGTGTTAGAAGCTTAATTTTCAAAGTAGATCTTCCAAAATGATTCCAGATTTGAAGATGACAAAGTTTCTTGATATTTTTCACATGTTTTTTGAGGGCTAAATAAACATTTTCAAGTCAACTCACTCTTTGAGCACTCTTTCCTCCATATTTCTTCAAAAACACTATTGTATTTGGAAATTAAAAGATTAAAAAGGATTTTGTGAAGAAATAGAGAGCCAAGAACAACAAACTGCCTTTATTCCCACATAAAACTTACTTGGTTTCAACCGTATTTTTACATAGTAATTTATTTACACAGTAATGGAAATATATCCGCTGTGTGTAAGCAACAATGATGCAATTTCATCAAGAATTCATTATTTACATCCCCTGGGAGAGAAAATGCTGTAAAAATTATTCTTCAAACTGAATGCCTTTGCAAACCATATTTCTGAGACCAAATAGGCATTTTGAAAAGATGACACATCATTACAAATTTTCAGCAGACCAATGTTTAAAACCATGACACTGAACACCAAATTTCAAATCATAATAATTTACATGGTAGAAGTAATTCTCAATGTCACATGTTCAAATGATAGCAGGTTGCACATGTGTAGGGCTTTAATGATTACAAATCACATTTACAAATACATCTTATTTGATTTTCCAAACAATCCACAAGGTAGGTTTATTAACTCCATTGTACAGATGGACAAACTGAATCTTAGAAAAGTTGGGCAACTTGTCTAAAGTCACAAGCTTAACAAGTGTGAGATTAAAGGAATCAAAACTGGGTCTGCAGATTCTAGTTTCTTTATACTCTGCTACCTCTAAAAGTGTACCAACTAGTCATAATAATTTGGTAATTTTACTGGTGAAACAGAATAGGTAGAAGGACTAAAAGAAGACAGAAGTAATGAAGGAAGACAAAAACTCCATTTTCCACAGACTATAATTGTAAATTTTGCAAGGTAACTAATTGATAGGAAGAAAAAAAAGCTCATTCAAGAAAATCAGTCCTCAGTAACAGCTTTAGTTAAGTCATGGGTGTTCATTCCATTTGTGAGTGAGTTTTGCCACTTTGTTTAATTAATATTAATTAATAATAGTATTACTATAATAGTACTAAATACTAGTAGAAATGCTAAGTTCTCTTATGTTTTTTCTAACGAATATATACTGCCTGGGTACTTATTTTAAAGAAAGAAAGATAAAATATTATATTATTTTATGGTTTATTTTTAGATTGTCTTGGACTGTGATGGACAGTTCAGAGAGTTTGCAGATATCTCATGTTTTTAAAAAATAAATACAATTCTAATATATATATTTGGTTGTGACAAGGAACTAGGAAGTTTTCTATTAGTTTTTATCTTGAAGCAGCATTTTCCATATTTGAATAAACCCATAAATTCTTCTTAAGTTCTAATTATCTTTTTTTTTTTTTCATTTAAAAGAAGTAGACTAATGCCAATCATGTGAGAGGGAGAATTAAAAAGAAAAACAAAACAAAACAAAACCACAGACAAATACTATACAGAAGAAAACAGAGAAAACAAACTGTAGAGATGAAAAACCAGAGTGAAGAGGGTAGGGGATAATTCAGCCAAAGGCCCCCTGGCTTCTCACCATTTCCTCAGGCAAAGTTATTATCCCTGCCTCTGTGTTCCTACTACCTTCATTTGCATGCCTTTAATAGCACTTACCACATCTCCTTTATTACCTCTACCTGCTTGAGACTCTCACTTCCTCTCTGAGAGCCTCTTTTCTGGTCCTATTCCTAGTCTCTTACTTGAGCTAAAAGATGCTCATCAAACTGTTTTAGGCGGATGGAAGGACTGAATTGGATTGAAAATAACCAGACAATCCCACCCCATTCTTGAAAGTCAACAACTCTATATTCATAATGTCTAATAAAGTAAAAAGAAGCAATTTACCAAAAAAAGATTTCAACATAATCACTTTTGGGGGTGTGTGGTAAATACTATATATACCTACAATTCTGGAAGGATAAAAAGATATGTTAATAGTATTCTGGCATCTACTTGAATTAATGAATAAATGTATTAATAATACATATAATTGGTGAAATTGATCATATAAATATTTTCTAAAACACAAATATGTCAAGTTGTTAGGGAAAACATTGACGAAAACTGCCCACCCTGTCCAGGCACCACAGTACCCATTTGCATGAGTTATCCTAAACAGGAGGTCCTGGTAAGGAACACGGAACTAACAAGCCACCACCAACTGGAAGAATTCGGGAAAGGTAAGGAGACACCAGTCCATATGTCCTCCCAACCTCCCAGAATCCTCCTTGCTGGAATCCATCTTGGCTGAGCCATGCATGCACCACCAGGTAGGACTCTGAGTCAGAATGATTGGCCAGAGACAACCCAGAAACTAATCCCATCACCATAAAACCTGAGACTGCAAGCCACGTGGCAGAGCAGTCTTCCTGGGTTCCCTTACCCTCCTGCTCTCCATCCGGGCACCCCTTCCCATCTAGCTTTTCAGCACGTGTGTCTCCTCAGACAATTCATTTCCAAGTGTTAGACAAGAGCCCACTCTCGGGCACTGGAAGGGGTCCCCTTTCTTGCAACAATATAACTTGTCTCTCTGCTGTGTATCAAAAATAAGCAAATAAATATTAAGAACTTAAACAACTTTTTCCCAAAGAGGATGCCACGATTCTAGTTATTCTTAGCTTTTCCAAATCGTATTTGTTTTGCCACCACAAAGCTGTTAATTAAAGCAGCTATAATGCAAAACTACTGAGTCTGTTAATTATTTTCCTTATTCCTTCTTCTCTCCCACACCTCATCTTGTTTTATTCTTAATTCACACTGCATATAAACAGCAATTAAAGTACAAATCATAATGTTACTTGCACATATACATTTCATTATTATACACAATCTGTACTCTTAAATTCAACTGCTTTTTACAGAAGATTTAGTCAATATTTTCCTCTCATCAAGCAAAAAACCTAATAAGATTACATGAAGATTATAATAAAAATATACTTTATAGAGCAACATAAAACAGTTTTAATATTTTACTCTGGGAAGATATCATTGATATATTTAGTAGCTGGTATAGTTTCAGAAAAATACAGCTATGGATAACAACAAAATGTACCTCTTACTTTCTATCTGATTTATAGAAAAATGACTCACACACTATGTCTCCAAAATAAAATTTTTACCTAAGATCTTGTCATAATGAGTAATAATGACTATAACAATCATCTACCATTTGCCTAAAATTTAAACTATCCCAGTAATGTTTTAGGATCACGCAAGGCCAGAATTTAAGGAATGACTTGTGAGTACTAAATTTTCTAAACATGAGAAAATAATATAGTTAAAGACAGAAACGACAAACATTTTATTTTGTATTGGTGACACTAGAAAAAAATTAAGTACTGTGCTAGATATTAACGTTGACACAGAGCTGCTGTCGCTACTGCTAATAAGTGATACCTATGGTCACCAATAAAACCAGTCTTTCTAAAAGATGGGGAATTAAAACACCCAGAGGACACTTAAGAATATCCAATTCCTCTGCATTCTAATTTTCCCTTCTTTTAGCAGGCCAAGTTAAAAGTCCCCAAGTTCCTAAGACATCACAACTACATTACAAGCTACTGTGAGTCGATTTTTGAGCTGCTTCCTCCAATTTAGCCTAGCCACAGTAGAGTCATATTTAACTTTCTGAAATAAAGAGGCCTCATGTCACCTTCTCATTCAAATATCCTTCATGTCTCTTATCTACCATGTTATGTACATTTTAACAAATAGACCCCTCCCCCACCCTATCCAAATGTATTTGCTGTCATTCCCCAACAAAAGGAATTGAGTGTCCGGTCATGCCCTCTACATTCCTATTTGCCAGGCCCTTCCACATCCAGTTTTCTCCATCCAGCATGTCTTCCTTCTTTCTGATCAGTGATTTCTTGCTACCTCCATATTCTGTCTAAGTTCCTGCCAAGTACTAAGTTCTCCATTCACGGAACTACTTCAGCACTTAAATGTACACTCATCCATTAATTACATGATCATACGTTATTTCATATTTTTATATATTTCCAGAACTCTCAGAATACTGCTAGGTATATAGTTGGCTTTCAATGAAAATGTGTTTGTTGCTGCAAAAGGCTCTTGTAACACTAGCCAGTCTTTGAAGAAAATATTGCTCCTGTCCCCAGAACCTGTATTAGAAAGACATTATACTAAAGCTTAAAGTACATAAAAAAGCTCTCTTCAAACTTTATGAGGCTGTACATTTTCTTCTAGACCTCAAATTAGTAAGTTACTATTCTTTTGCAGACATGGATTGGTGATGTCCAGTTCATCGCTGGCTTTTGTTGTTTTAGAAATTGCCCTGGAACTAGAGGTAGCCAGATTTAAGCACAGTTGCTGCTGAAATCGCTTTGAAAACAGGCATCTCTGGAAATATTTTAAGTTTCTTTTGCTATGAGATACACTTATCTGTATAAGTATCATCTTATACAAAATAGTATAAGATGACACTTATACTAGAGGGAGCCCATCTAGCTATACTCTGTGATTTACAAAAAGGAAACTACAAGAAAAGGAGAGAGCAAAGGGAGCTGACATATGATGATTTGAGTAGAGCCTCTTAAATCCATAGACTAAAGAATTCTGGGGCTTCCCTGGTGGTGCAGTGGTTAAGAATCCACCTCCCAATGCAGGGGATACAGGTTTGAGCCCTGGTCTGGGAAGATCCCACATGGTGCGGGGCAACTAAGCCTGTGTGCCACAACTACTGAGCCTGCATTTTAGAGCATGTGAGCCACAACTACTGAAGCCTGCACTCCTAGAGCCTGAGCTCTGCAACAAGAGGTACCACAATGAGAAGCCTGCACACCACAACAAAGAGCAGCCCCCGCTCTCCGCAACTAGAGACAAAAAACCTGCACACAGCAACAAAGTCCCAATGCAGTCAAAAATAAATAAAATAAAATAAATAAATTTATACCAAAAAAAAGAATTCTGTTAACAGCTCTGTATGTTTTTGGAGAAGAAGGCAATGAGGGAAAAAATTAATTAAATGCATTAAATTTGGAATACAGAAAGAAGTTCAATGGCACCGAGATATTCAAAATAAAATAAAGTTCAGCCAATGTACAACTGGGTAAGCAGGGCCATTCAAGATAAAATAACTACTAAAATATACAGGTGGGCTTCCCTGGTGACACAGTGGTTGAGAGTCCACCTGCCGATGCAGGGGACACAGGTTTGTGCCCTGGACCGGGAAGATCCCACATGCCGCGGAGTGGCTTGGCCCGTGAGCCATGGATGCTGAGCCTGTGCGTCCGGAGCCTGTGTTCCACAACAGGAGAGGCCACAACAGTGAGAGGCCCGCGTACCGCAAAATAAATAAATAAATAAATACACACACACACACACACACACACACACACACACACACACACACAGAGAGAGAGAGATAAGGGAGAAATAGTAATATGGCCATAATGCATATAAAAGACAAAGAAGTAAAAATGGGAGAGTGAAATCAGACCTTTAGTACATGGGACAAAATGAATGGATTTAGATTCCTATGTCCTTCTCAGGAAGGGTGCGTTTACAGTTCCACCCTTGACAGCTAGCTAGTCAAGTGTTTGGGGTATGCTAGGAGTTAAGTAGGTCCTACCTAAGCCAAGGCACTGCATCATGATATCTTCCCTCATTCAGTGATGTTCCACAAACCTCCAAACCCAGGCTAAATACCCTGCACTTGTCTAGTAAGTATTTTTATGGGTAGAGCAGTGTGGAAACAAAGTTTTCATTCATACTTTATCTACAATCTTTTCCTTCTTGCTAGTATGATTAGGATGACTTTACTTCCCATTTTGCCCCAGATGATCCATATCTGTTTCCACAGTACTAATTTTTTTTTTTTTTTTTTTTTTTTTTTTTTTGTGGTACGCAGGCCTCTCACTGTTGTGGCCTCTCCCGTCGCGGAGGACAGGCTCCGCACGCACAGGCTCAGTGGCCATGGCTCACGGGCCCAGCCACTCCGCGGCATGTGGGATCTTCCCGGACTGGGGCACGAACCCGTGTCCCCTGCATTGGCAGGTGGATTCTCAACCACTGTGCCACCAGGGAAGCCCCACAGTACTAATTATTAATAGAGAACACTTTTATAATCAAAAGCATCACAGCTTAGGTAATATATTTATGATCACCTAAATGTAGTCAAAATATAATTTTTTGTAGGGCTGCAGAGAGGAAAAATTGTCCCATATCCATAGTTTTCAATCCTAACCCCAAGAAGCTGTCATACAAATGTATGCATGGCTCAACACTACTCTTCACCAACACATGAAAATCAGCTCAAAGCACATGTCTCACAGATGGAAAGGTCAGTAAGGTCACCTTCGCATATCAGGGCTGCAGACATTCACACCATACAGCAGTATGTAGCATTCAGTGAACTGCATGCAGATGCAACATTTTCCAGCTGCTTGGTGTTAGAACATCACTCTCTAAATTTCAAATTGATTTTACCTGAATGTTCAGCTTAACCTGGCATCTGGCTAGCCACAACTAATACAGCCAGAGCTGGGAAGAGCAGTACAAAGAAAACCAAAAATGAAATGACAGGAATAAGCCCAAACATTTTAACCATTATAATAAATTTGAATGGTTTAAAGTCTATTATTAAAAGGTAGAGACTCTTACAATGGGCAGACCTACACATATAATTAAATGGTTATAGAAAGTTTCTAACCAGAAGATATAACAGTATAACAGATAAGGGAATAGCCAAAAGCAAGAATAAATGGTGATAATACCATAAGATGTAATAGAATTCAATGCGAAAACCATAAAATGGAACCAAGAAAGATGTTTTATTTTGATAAAATTATAGTCAAATAACAATATTTCACTTATTGAGATTTTATGCTAACATTGCTTCAAAATTTATAAAACAATAACAGATAGAAACAAAGAGGCATTGACCATTTTACAAGAATAACTGATATTGGCACAACTCTCTAAGAAATCAGTTATTCAAGTACATAAAAATAATTAAGTGATTAAAATATTTACTTATTACAGCAAGTTTGATTTAATCATTACATATACATAAAATAATGTACCTCAGAAATATACCCCACAAATCAAGAAATAAATTCTTTTCTAACAAAAAAAATGCAATAAAAAATCATGTGTTAGGAAACAAAGAAAATTTCAACTACAAAAATGGAAAATTATACAGGATACTTTTTTCTGAGGCAATGGAATAAAATTATAAATTAATAACAAAAAAATTACATACTCCCACTTCTAAAATAATTTAATTGCATAATTACTGGTTAAAAAAGCAACTAAAAATAACATTACAACTTACTTAGAAATGAATGACAAAATGAACCATACATATCAAAAGCTGTGAGATGAAATCAAAAAATATTTTTATGAAGTGCTACAGATTCATGTCTTATGACATTTACTATTAATGGAGAAAATATGTAACCTACATGCATATGATAGAAAATAAAAGTTTAAAAAAAACATTCAGTTAAAAACAACCCCACAAAAATAGTAAATGTGGGAGAAATTATCAAACAGTAAAAGAGAAATACAAAACCAGAAATGAATAAAATCGAAAATCAAGGAATATCTAATGATAAAAGCAAAAGCTTGTCCTTTTAAAAGATATGTAAAATATATTTTTTTCAAGATCCACCAAGTAAAGAAGAAAATATAATTAAATGACAAGGGGTCATAACTACAAAATAAATCTAAAATGAAAGAATACATTAGCAAATAATTGTCAAACTTTTTGCCAGGAATTCTAAAAATTTAAATAAAACAGATAATTTTCTAAAAAGTATAGATAAATTAGGAAGAACAGCCAAGAGGAGAAAATGAAAGGGTAGTTGAAGATCTACTCCTAGGAAGAAGTGGATTCTGTAAAATTATTATGAAGCAGGTGATCACTGTGTTTTTTATTGATCCTGAGCATACAAATAGATGGAAAACTTCTTAATTCCTTCCATAAAGCTAAAATAAGCCTGACACCAAACCCAGACAAAGATAGGTAACATAAAAAACAGGGCTTCCCTGGTGGCGCAGTGGTTGAGAGTCCGCCTGCCGATGCAGGGGACACGGGTTCATGCTCCAGTCCAGGAGGATCCCACATACCGCGGAGCGGCTGGACCCGTGAGCCATGGCCGCTGAGCCTGCGCGTCTGGAGCCTGTGCTCTGCAACGCGAGAGGCCACAACAGTGAGAGGCCCGTGTACTGCAAAAAAAAAAAAAAAAAAAAACAAAACCAACCAAACAAAAAAACCCCAGGAAAGTGTGGACCTATTTTCCTTGTAGAATTAGAAACTAAAATCATAAATCACAGCAATCAAAACAATACACTTCACTTGTCAAAATTCAGAATTACACATTAAATTTGCTGAGTTTTACTGTGTATAAATTATACATTAATTCTAAAATTTAATTTTAAAATAACATGTGGAAATAAAGCAATGTATCAAAAGATTAACATATCAGGACCAAGTAGGGCTTATTTGAAAAATACAATGATGATTCAATACTACAAAATTTACTAACAAAATTCCTCAAGTTAACTCATTTAAAAAGAATGTGCACATGTGTACATACAAATATAAATTCAATTCCTTGTTTATAAATTTTGAATTAAGAATCAATTTCTAATCTGAAAAATCATGCTGTGTAACCTAGAGATACTAAAAACTTTCTTAACCTAAAAAAAAAAACTTTTAATGATGAAATATTAGAAGCATTTTCATTTATGTCAGAACTTAGGTAAGAATGTCACTATTAGTGATACTACAAAAAATTGAGCTCTGTTCTAACTAATTTAATAAGAAAATAATTCATTCATTCAAATATTGCAAAAATGAGACAAAACTCTAACTTGCAAATGATATTATAATAGTTAACAAGGAAAATAAAAAACACTAAAATATTTTAGTACAAAAACAAAATCTAAAGTAGCTAGATATGAGAACATTATTATGCAATATTTAATAACACTATATACCAAGTTAAAAATTAAACATTCTAATCACAATAGCAAGAAAAATCAGGAAACACGTATAAATAAATGTAAGGATCAGCAAAGCATAAGATTCTATAAAAGCTATAAAACAAGATACAAATAAATGAAAACATATGTTGTTGGTAGATAATAAAACTCAATAATATAAAAAAATCTGGTTTCCCTATACTAAGCTATAAAATCAACTACAAGCACCAGAAGAATATTTTTTCGACCTTGAAATAATTTCTAGTTTTGATGGAAAACATATCTACTGTGTAGCAATCCAAGGAGTTGCTGAAAGAAGAATAATGAGGAGATATGGGCTTCTCCAAATATTCTGAGGCCACAATAATTCAAATAATTTGAAACCAGAGTTGATAATTGACAGATTAGTGACACAAAATAAAAATTCCTGAAATAAATAAATAAATAAATATATATATATGAAATTCTGTGTATGACAAATGTAGCACATCACAACATTGGGAGAAATATGGGATCATTCAATAATTGACTAACTTTTATGGGGTAGTTTGGGGGATATAAAATAAAGTAAGTATATAGAGCAAAACTATGCCAATTAAGGGTTTGAAATTTGATCAAGTCACTATCTGCATTTCCAGCCAGTTAACTACAGAGAAAGCCAAATTGACATTCCTTGTGCAGATTTCTACGAAAGCATTTCTCTTAGTCTCCTGAAATTGAAACCAGTACTTTAATTTTTCATTGTTATAGCAGAAAGTATTTATTCCTTAGTGTCATCTGTGTAAGCATAACTTTCCTTTTGCATCCTTTTGCATAGCACCCTAGAATTAGGAAACTTGAAGAAACATTTTACTGAATAAATCAACTTATCTAGAAAATTCTAAGAAAAAATATAAAAGATCCATTTATTCAATGGATATGCAAACACCCATCATCAGAATTAACATTTAAAACACACACACACACACACACACACACACACACACACACACACACATTTTGCCACCTAAGTAGTATCTCATCACCCTTCATCACAAGTCCAGAAAACACCTTTACTTAGCAAGAGAAAAATATACATGCTGTCTGATTGTTCTTGCTTCATAAATTCATAGTTCCCTTTTGGCAACCAACCCATGAGTTTTCTCTATGTTCTCTAAAATGTAAAGAATTAAAACGAAAGTAGCAAACAAATAAACACTCATGAGCTGTCACAACTCTGTCCAATTTAGTGCACTGGTTGTCCTTACATCATATAATTTTGTTTATTCATACAAAGACATAGCTATCAATTTTCTGTGTGTTCCTTAATGGTGTTTAAATGGTTAGACAATATCAGTTGGTTCAAGTTAAAGAAATTACACAGAAAGCTATACACCTTAAATATTACTCCTAAAGGTCAATATTTTCTTTAAAAATATTTTGACACAAACACAAATATTTTAATCTACCAAGATCCCTTGAAGAAGAAGAATTGTGTCCAAATAACTATTTTCTATGGAATGGTATGCAGCCTCTTTAAGATGGTTTCCTCACTGGTATAGAAACACCTCACATATTTAAGGTTTTCTCCAAGCATCATGAGATCAGAAACCATATCTGCCTTGTTTATTGACTAGTGGCAATAATTACCTCAGCAAATGTATACAAGTAATACTTTGTGAATGATGGACTAAAGCTAATGCATATATTAGCTTTTTATCCCTCTGAAATTCATATGTTGAAGTCTAGTCCCCAGTGTGATTGTATTTGGATGTGGGGCCTTTGGGAGTTCATTGGTCTTGAGGGTGGAGCTCTCATAAGTGGAATTAGTGTCCTTACAAGAAAAGACAAAAGAGAGGTTGCTTCTCTTTCTGCTTTCTGCCATGTGAGAATACAATGAGAAGACATTCATCTTCAAACCAGGGAGTGGGCCCTCAACAGACAGTTGATCTGCTCTCTCGGACTTCCCAGTCTCCAGAATTGTGAGAAATAAATGTTTTAAATGTTTGTTGTTGAAGCCACCCAGTGTGGGGTATTTTGTAATATCAGCTCAAAGAGTGAAGTACTTGCATATTCCTGCTATGATATCCTCTGAGACCCTCAGTCAGAATCTACTCTCATACTTTACACATGACTCTAAAAGGCTTAGTTTCAATTCTTTAGAGATGGGGTTATATCAGAGGCATGGAGTATAAGTTTGGGAGGTGTTTGCACTCCGTAATTTTCATAAATCCTAACACCTGAAAAAAGCACACCTGCCAAGTAAAAAACAACATACTTTCGTATATACCTAGCTCCAAGACAAACTTGTCAGATCATCTTCCAACTAGATTGTTCCTCCTATGTAAAAGTTATGACTGGAACATGTAAACTTCAAACTGTCCCTCCAGCCCAGTCAGAAAGAGGCTGCTCTAGCAAGGCCTGCGTAACAGACTAAACCATGGTCCTTAGCTATAATGATAAGGAGATTCGCACCTCCAGCTTTCTGGAGGATGTTAGGCCAATTTTGTTGAAAGAAGATTTGCTCCCAAAGGATTTGTTGATCACAGAATGATAGAATTTTATTTATTTATTTTTAAGAATAATTGAGAAATTGGACTTTATCAAATTTAAAATCTTTTACTTGTCAAAAGACACTTTAATAAAATGAAAAGACAAGCCACAGGATGATAGAATTTTAAAGTTCAAAGGAACCTTAGGAAAGAATCATTCATTTGATCATTCAATAATTTATTCAACAAGAATTTATTAAGTAACTAGTATAGAATCAACAATAACTTCTTATCCATGCTTCTCATTATCTAAAGGATCATTGGATTGCTACTTATGATAACCCTAAGGAATATATTTTAAAACTTTTCATTAGGCATTCAATGTATTCTATGAAAGAAGGGTAGAAAAATATGCACTAATATTGAAAGATTTGTCACCCTCAGTACTTACTATTTTTAGCTTCAAACAAAATGGCTCTAGTTTTAATATTTGTACTTCTAAAACACACACCTTAAAGAAGTGTCAGTTACTCATCACTCTCTGGACCATGGAAGAGCTAATTTCCAAACCAAACAATGTTGGGACGATGAGGTGTTGTGGGAAATTTGGGCCCACTTGAGTTTACTAGGTGGGAAAACCCTTGATGGAAGTAGAAGACTTCATTGGTTGTGATAAAATGTAAGAGAATAGAGATGAGTGAAGTAAGAAATGAAGTTGAATCCCTAAATCCTAGAAGCATTTGTTACAGAACGGAAGAAGAAACAGAACAACAGGGCATCCCATAGAAGGTAACACATGCAAAGACTGGTCTGTGAAGGGATTGATAACACCTTGTGGTAATTGTCTCAGGATGATAGAAGGAAAAAACTAGTAAGTATTCATGCATGTAGGATCTCTGTTCCGTTTGCTCTGTCCCCTGCCTTCTCTACAGAAATCATGTTAGGATGTGGTATTCAAATTTGTATTTGTCTGCTTCTTACTATCTAACTACCAGTTTTTAAAGTGAGTCATGTATCATGGATAGGGATAAATGCTTTGTGTAAATTATATCCAGTCCTCTCAACAACCTTGTAAGGAGGACCTTAAATATTTCCATTCCATAGAAAAATAAGTATTGACTCAGAGAGATTACATAAAGGGTTTGACATCACTATCTTAGTTTGTACTCCCCTGAAATCAGAGCCTAAGACAAAGACTTGGATATAGATGGTTTATCTGGAAGGTGACCCCAAGAAACAGGATTGAGGTTGTATGAATAACGAGAGAGGGAGGAAGGAGAGGCCAATGTAAGGGCCCATCACTGAAGTTACTGCTGTGGGTTCCCAGGGCTTGAATCCATGGAAACCTCCTAAGAGTACACATGCTTCCCAGGATTGCCCACCTAAATGCTAAGAGAGTGAAAAGTTTATCTGGGGTTCCTGACCCCATTGGTTGATGGTTTCCCCTGGAGAATTAACATCCTCATGCTTCCAGCCCTCCTGGTATTTGGGAGAGGAAGCTCCAGCCACATAAAAGCATGTGGGCAGGAAGCTCACAGACATGCTCATGCTTGAGGTGGAATGCTGTTAGTGTGAGGTGAACTTAAGCTTGCACAGAACTGTATACTGCATCTGTGTCTGAAATCAGAGAGAAGCCAAGGGTATGTGGCACAATCCAACAGAATGATCTTTGACAGTCACACGGTTCCTCAGTCACTGAGCCTGGAAATAAGCCCAGATTATGGAATTGCATCATCCATGCCTGTAACTTTCATGCACTCAACTGCATGCATCCAGCGAAAGGAGAAAGACAGAGATAAATGATCAAGGGTTCAGATGATTCTGACACCATTTCACTTGATGTGTGTGCCCCAGAGTCACTGTGACTTGGGAACTGTGACTCCACTTACTATATGAATATTTCAAAGCAAAGAAGGTCATCATCACATTCAAGCATATGTGTTTTCATACATCTGGTGCTCAACTGAGGAAAAGGAAATCTATTTCAATGCTGGAGGAAGAAACATGGATGTGTTGTCCTTATTAATATGTCTGTTAACTGTATTTATTTATGGGCAACAGAAGATACAATTACCCTGCACTAGGACCCTAACTATAAAGTGCTTGCCTTTCTACTACACAAATAGTATCACACTGCATCAGCATCATTTTTCTCTCAGTAAAATCTCTCTATTTCATTTAGTCTTATGCTGATGCTACTGAGTTATGTGGTTTGAATCTATAAAACATTTGCTGCATGGTCTGGAATGAAAGTCTGGCATGGGCACTGATCAAGTGTACAGGACAAACTGCCAGGAGGAAGGACACCAGGAAGTGTGCTCAAAACCAAATCACAGTGGATGATGAAGGCAGGGAAAGCAAGAGCAGGCCCACAAATTGATAACATGGGAATGAAGGTCTCTTCTGGGATTCACAGTTTGGGAATAGATTGTTTCCTATCATAGTTTGACAAAAACCAATGTATTAAGTAGAAAAATGGTGTGATCAAAAATCACAACAGAGAAGGGACCACACATTAAAATATGTCTACCATGGTTTTCCCCTTCTGTACTGTTTCAGCTTAGATGAACTAAAAATCAGATTGAGATGAGGTCTTGTGTGCAGGTAGTTTAGTTGGAGAAGTGATTCCTTAGAAACTTGAATGGAGATTGAGGTGGTGGGAAGTATGAAATGGGAAGGGGGAAAGCCAATCCAAAGGTGTGTAGTCGAGTTGGTGGCAAATGTGAGGAACTGGGACTCAACATATTGAGGACCCTTTCTCAGGAAACGCATAGAATACAATTCAGAACTGTCTGCCTGAGACAGAAAAGAGAAGCATATTACCACTTGCTCCTATCCGACACCGATCACGGATTGAGTCAGGCATGTGAATGCACCGGACTAGCTGAGTCCCAAGAGAAGTAGCCAATAAGCCCCAAAGCAGAAAACATAGTTTGGGGTACAGGTGAAGTGAGGAGTTATCAGGCTACTTCTCTGTTCAACTGATGAAGCAGTAATAGATAAAGCAAAAAAGTGGGTTAGGAGTATTGTGAAATTGAGCAAAAAGATGTCTAACACATATCAAAATGTATTCTCTGTCCACCAAAGTGTCCATATAAATCAAACCATGGTGACAAAGTTTTATGCACTTAATTAATGTAAAAATAATATAAACTCCAAATCATGGCCTTTTATGATGCTCCCAAGTCCAACTCCATAGAAAGGACATTTTAAAATAGAAAACCTTCTATACGAGCATTCTAAATTAAGAAAGTTATGCTACAGGATGTCATTTTAATAAGGTGAAGAAAAATAAGTGATGCAATGAATGGAGAAATAAGTACTTAAATCAGTAGTTCTCAACCTTAGCTACACGTTGGAATCACGTAGAGTGCTTTAAAAAACACAGATGCCCAAGTCCCACAGTCAGAGTTTCTGATTTGATTGATCTGGAGTGTGGCTGGGAGACGAGAATTTTTTCAAGTTTCCCAGGTAATTCTAATGTGCAGGCAAAGCTGAGGAACACTGGCTTAAACAAAGCACAAGTTAAAAACCAAGGCTGTTTTAAGTAACTTAGTAGGGCCTACAATCCAAAAATTATTTTTCTCTAATTCAAGCATTTAGATCATATGCTTCAGCTGAGAATGCCTGGGCCTGTTATTGTTTTAGATTTCCAAAGCGGTCTCCAAAATGACACTCACAACACCAGCCTTTGAAACTGCTCGAAGGCAGACTAGTAATTCTCCATTTTATACTCACAGTGGACTGCCAGGTGACCAGCAGATTAGTTTAACTTTTCAAATGTGTTCTTTGGAGATAAAGCTCTGCAAAGACTGACTGAATAAATAAATTCATTGATAATAAATGAAGCAATCTGCTGCTGGATGTTTTCCCCCAAAGGATGCATTACTAAGTAAGCTTGAGGTCATCAGAATGTTGAAAGAGTAAAAGAACATGGGCAAAAGAACGTATGTCCACTAGGTGTTTGACTGGCATAACTTGTTAGCTTCAAGCTTCCTTTCTTCAGTAGAAAAGTAGGTCCTAAGGTCATGACTTCCTGGTTTTCATTTTCAGCTATAATGTATCCATCAGTGCTTTGACCTGGCCTGCCTTCAAGAGAAGCCAGAGCCTTACCAGCATGTGCTCACAAAGCACAATCTGGGGCATGTCAGTTTCCTCATGTTCTCATCAGAAATGTCTTGAAATTCAAAATGCAGATACAAGAAATCACATCTCATTTTTGCCTGGAAGTTACAAATAACATTTTATAATAAGAATGATAATATTTGCTTTTGGTATTTTTTCAGGCAAAGGACAAAATAAAAGAATCAAATCCTATCTATCCAGATCAATTGAAAAACAGAGTAACCAAGGTAATGGAATAATCTATTTAGTGCCCTCACATGTTAAGACTGCTTAGATTTCCATTTTTCAAAAACCTAAAACACACTAAAATACCATTAATGCTAAAACTACTCAGAACTGATCAGTATTTTGCTGAGCAGTTAAGTTCATCATTGTGAACATTTTCCACCGTATACAATTCTGTCAAATTTTTTACAAACTGGCCTCCATCTTTATAACTGAATTAGCTCTTTCAACTAGATTTTCTGGACTTAGACGTTTAATTTTTTTTTTTTTTTTAAAGAAAGACCTCTAATCAACCTGCTTTGAAAAATTCTACTTAGCAGCAAGGCACTTAATTATCTTCCTCACCTTTTGTTCAGTTGCTTTGCAAATAATGACATGAAACATTCCATCTTTTTACTTCCAAGCTTTTCTTCTCCCTGATTAGATTCTACTTAAATAGCATCATGTTCCTTCAAGTTCCTCCAAGATGAGGGATTTTCTTTAATCACCTGAAACCTGCTGGTCTGCCTCTTTAGCATTCTGAGACATCTCATTCAACCAGCTTAAATCAACAATAAAACTACTTACTCCTAACAGGTTGAGTATATTAATTCTCATCTTTTTATCAAGATTTTATAACTAATTCAAGTATACAAAGACATGCAAAGTGGATTTTGAAATCCTAGATGATTGCAATACATTAAAATGGGGTTTCCCCTCATGTTTTTGGTATACCTTATATAAAATGAAATAATTAATATAATCAAATTACATCTGTGCAAGAAAAACTAAGATTGTGTTAAAAATAAAATGTGATAACTGAAAAAATGTGCTAATCAAATATTGAAATATATTTACATGAAAGGCTGAAAAAACAAAGATTAAACATGAATTTTCAATCTGATTACAAAATGTCATTTGCATCTGTCACACAAAGAATTGTTATAAAGAACTGGATACAGTTGCTGCCCAGAAAAAAAACAAAAGGAATTCTTTTAAATATAGGCCAATACCTGAATTAAAAAGAGGATAAAATGGTAAAAAGTGAGGATAGAGCTTTCAGCTAGCAGCAGTTGAAAGAAATATAACCCATAACATTCACAAATACTTCCAAGAAACATGGGAGGGAGAATATTTAACTTCAAGGGATTCTAAGAAGAAATAGCTGGAAGGCATGTAATCCAGAAGAAGAAAAGGGGTTCTTAGAAGAAAGGGCTGAAAAGCCTGTAAAACAGAGCCATACACCCAACTCTGTAAAATTGTGAAGCTGAAGAAAAGTAAATTATTCTCCACAGAGTTATATCTAGCTAATTTCAATGAATTTACCTTCATCTGACATAAACTTTTTGTTTTATTCAGAAGCAACGTGCACACTTAAAAAATAAATCAAACTGCTTGTAACTAAAGCCACCTGATATTTGACTGTAATATTTTTAGAGTCCTGGGGGGAAAAGATCAGATCAGAAATAAAGGAAAAAGAAATGAAGGAAACAATAGCAAAGATCAATAAAACTAAAAGCTGGTTCTTTGAAAAGATAAAATTGATAAACCATTAGACTCATGAAGAAAAAAAGGGAGAAGACTCAAATCGACAGAATTAGAAATGAAAAAGAAGTAGCAACTGACACTGCAGAAATACAAAGGATCATGAGAGATTACTACAAACATCTATATGCCAATAAAATGGACAACCTGGAAGAAATGGACAAGTTCTTAGAAAAGCACAACCTTCCAAGACTGAACCAGGAAGAAACAGAAAATATAAGCAGACCAATCACAAGCACTGAAATTGAAACTGTGATTAAAAATCTTCCAACAAACAAAGCCCAGGACCAGATGGCTTCAGACTTGAATTCTATCAAACATTTAGAGAAGAGCTAACACCTATCCTTCTCAAACTCTTCCAAAATACAGCAGAGGGAGGAACACTCCCAAACTCTTTCTACGAGGCGACCATCACCCTGATACCAAAATCAGACAAAGATGTCACAAAACAAGAAAACTACAGGCCAATATCAACGATGAATATAGACGCAAAAATCCTCAACAGAATCCAGCGGAACATTAAAAGGATCATAACCCAGGATCAAGTGGGGTTTATCCCAGGAATGCAAGGATTCTTCGCTACATGCAAATTAATCAATGTGATAAGCCATATTAACAAATTGAAGGATAAAAGCCATATGATCATCTCAATAGATGCAGAAAAAGCTTTCAACAAAATTCAACACCCATTTATGATAAAAACCCTCCAGAAAGTAGGCATAGAGGGAACCTACCTCAACATAATAAAGGTCATATATGACTAACCCACAGCCAATATCGTTCTCAGTGGTGAAATACTGAAACCATTTCCTCTAAGATCAGGAACAAGACAAGATTGCCCACTCCCACTGCTATTATTCAACATAGTTTTGGAAGTTTTAGCCACAGCAATTAGAAAAGAAAAAGAAATAAAAGGAATCCATATCGGAAAAGAAGAAGTAAAACTATCACTGTTTGCAGATGACATGATACTATACATAGAGAATCCTAAACATGTTACCAGAAAAATACTAGAGCTAATCAATGAATGTGGTAGAGTAGCAGGATACAACAAACTAATTGCACAGAAATCTCTTGCATTACTATACACTAATGATGAAAAATCTGAAAGAGAAATGAAGGAAACACTCCCATTTACCATTGCAACAAAAACAATAAAATACTTAGGAATAAACCTACCTAAGGAGACAAAAGACCTGTATGCAGGAAACTAGAAGACACTGATGAAAGAAATTAAAGATGATACAAAGAAATGGAGAGATATACCATGTTCTTGGATTGGAAGAATCAACAGTGTGAAAATGACTATACTACCAAAAATAATCTACAGATTCAGTGCAATCCCTATCAAACTACCAGTGGCATTTTTCACTGAACTAGAACAAAAAATTTCACAATTTGTACGGAAACACAAAAGACCTCGAACAGCCAAAGCAATCTTGAGAAAGAAAAATGGAGCTGAAGGAATCAGGCCCCCGGACCTCAGGCTATACTACAAAGCTACAGTAATCAAAACAGTATGGTACTGGCACAAACAGAAATATAGATCAATCGAACAGGATAGAAAGCCCAGAGATAAACCTACACACCTATGGTCACCTTATCTTTGATAAAGGTGGCAAGTATATACATTGGAGAAAAGAGAGCCTCTTCAGTAAGTGGTGCTGGGAAAACTGGACAGCTACCTGTAAAAGAATGAAATTAGAACACTCCGTATCACCATACACAAAAATAAACTCAAAATGGATTAAAGACCTAAATGTAAAGCCAGACTCTCTAAAACCCTTAGAGGAAAACATAGGCAGAACACTCCATGACATAAATCACAGCAAGGTACTTTTTGATCCACCTCCTAGAGAAATGGAAATAAAAACAAAAATAAACAAATGGGACCTAGTGAAACTTAAAAGCCTTTGCACAGCAAAGGAAACCATAAGCAAGATGAAAAGACAACCCTCAGAATGGAAGAAAATACTCACAAGCAAAGCAACTGACAAAGGATTAATGTTCAAAATATACAAGCAGCTCATGCAGCTCAATATCAAAGAAACAAACAACCCAATCAAAAAATGGGCAGAAGACTTAAATAGACATTTCTCCAAAGAAGATATACAGATTGCCAACAAACACATGAAAGGATGCTCAACATCACTAATCATTAGAGAAATGCAAATCAAAACAACAATGAGGTATCACTTCACACTGGTCAGAATGGCCATCATCACAAAATCTACAAACAATAAATGCTGGAGGGGGTGTGGAGAAAAGGGAACTCTCTTGCACTGTTGGTGGTAAACTGATACAGCCACTATGGAGAATAGTATTGAGGTTCCTTACAAAACTGAAAATAGAACTACCATATGACCCAGCAATCCCAGTACTGGGCATATACTCTGAGAAAACCATAATTCAAAAAGAGTCATGTACCACAATGTTCATTGCAACTCTATTTACAACAGCCAGGACATGGAAACAACCTAAGTGTCCATCAACAGATGAATGGATAAAGAAGATGTGGCACATATATACAATGGAATATTACTCAGCCATAAAAATTGAGTTATTTGTAGTGAGGTGGATGGACCTAGAGTCTGTCATACAGAGTGAAGTAAGTCAGAAAGAGAAAAACAAATATTGTATGCTAACACATATATATTTGAACCTTAAAAAGAAAAGAAAAAAAATGGTTCTGATGAACCTAGGGGCAGGACAGGAATAAAGACACAGATGTAGAGAATGGGCTTGAGGACACGGGGAATGGTAAGGCTAAGTTGGGATGAAGTGAGAGAGTAGCATTGACATATATATATACTACCAAACGTAAAAGATAGCTAGTGGGAAGCAGCTGTATAGCACAGGGAGATCAGCTTGGTGCTGTGTGAACACCTAGAGGGGTGGGATAGGGAGGTGGGAGGGAGACGCAAGAGGGAGGGGATATGGGGAGATATATATATATATATATATATATATATATATATATATATATATATATATATATATATATATCTGATTCACTTTGTTATACAGCAGAAACTAACACAACATTGTAAACCAATTACACTCCAATAAAGATGTTTAAAAGAAAATAAATAAAAGTTTCAGGAAAAAAAAAGACAAAGTTATTTATAGTTAGATGCACCATTATTGAAACTATACTCTATAACAATTTAAAAGGCGGGATGGGATTCCCTAAGTTAATTTTTCTTAAAAAGCAAAGTAAATGTTTGGCTCAACAGGATTCTTTAAAGAAAAAAATGACAGTTTAACAAAGAATACATATCTAAGAGGCAGTCATCTGAATAAAAATCACATTATCAATCCCTGCATTAAATATAACATCAAAATCTGTACCTCCAATTTATAAAATGAAGTGCACACACACACACACACACACACACAATCTTTTTTCTGAAAGTACATAACTTTCATAACAAACTGCCCTGTCCATGATTATTTTTTATATTTTCACTTTCTCCAGGTAAATGTAAAAAAATCTTCATAAACATTTTTAACCATTAAGTGAAAGAAAAACAGAATATTCCAAATTATGTAAAGCATAAAAGTTGCTATTTTTAAAAATCCAACCATCAGATTGTTAAAAATTACGTATGTGTAGAGACAAATTATGGAGAAAAGCTCAAAAAAATAGAAAAAAATTAAAGCAATTAAAATAGCTCATAATTAATATTTCTATGTCATATTTAAATCTGCAGTAATTTCTCTCCTCAATTTTTTAGCATTAAAAAGGAAAGCTGCTACTGGTATAGGCATAATATATATTCTTTCCTTTTTTTGAATATGATAAATAAGTATCTTCCCTTTTGTAAGAGGCTTTCAAATTCCATGCGATTTTCTGATTACTTCAAATTTTAAGAAGGTGGCAAGTCATAGAATAAAAAGAACATCAGGTTGTCCTTCAGAAGTCCTAAGTTCTAGACATAGCTGCACAACAAACTTGCTTGGAGAAACCAGTTCAGCCATTTGGCCTGAGTGTTCTCATCTTTAATTGAGAGAATGGGCACCTACTTCCTCTTCTTTCCTTTCCAGTACTATGACTCTTAAGTCAAGGGATGATTTTCCCAATTCTAACTCCAAACTATTCTTTATATAGTTCTAAAGGCTGAGCCTAAATTCTAAAACCATAATTGTAAAGTTTAGTTTAAAATAAAGTTATTGTTTTAATAACTTTTAGGTTAAAAAAAGTTACAGTTTTGAAGTACATGCTTTAAGATTTAAGAGTTCATTAAAAGTTATCTCTAACAATATAAAATTAGTTATTTATTAATGCCTATATAGTCAGATATTAAATAGAGCTTTTCTCAAGAGTGAGAATACTATTTTTTTTTTTTTTTTTTTTTTGTGGTACGCAGGCGTCTCACTGTTGTGGCCTCTCCCGTTGCAGAGCACAGGCTCCGGACGCACAGGCTAAGCGGCCATGGCTCACGGGCCCAGCCGCTCCGCGGCATGTGGGATCTTCCCGGACCGGGGCACGAACCCATGTCCCCTGCATCGGCAGGCGGATTCTCAACCACTGCACCACCAGGGAAGCCCGAGCATACTATTTTTAAAAATCTGCAGATTCAGGGATTGCATTAATAGGTTACTTACATAAAACATTTAAAAATTTGGAAATTTATTCCTTAATAGTCATTTCTTCAAAGAATTGATTACTGATGAAGGGTGTCACTCCTTTAAAATATAGCAGCAGAGTCCATCACTTGAGGATCATGCTCAAAAAGAGCTTCAAATTTAGCATTTTATCTCCAAATGAGGTCATTCACAAAGACAACTGGAATATTAGAAGTAGATCAAAAGAGCATAGTGCTTACCATACAACTCAAACTCACGGCTACTACTGGATATGTTTACAAAGTCTAACTAACAAACTTTACTTAAAGATGTGTTCGAGTAAAGCCTATGATTACCTTGAGAATAGCCCAGTTATACTGCATCATATGTGAGTTAGAAGTATTCACTTGTCCAGTGTAAGCCCTTAAAACGTAATTCAGTTTTTAATACTGCTTTTGTATCTCTTCATCTTTATAATATACAAAAAAAAAAAAAAAAAAAAGAGTGGCCTCCTGCTCCCTTGACCTCTGAGAGCCCTACGTTACAGTGTTTGCAAACAGAAAGTCCAGATGTCAGTGAAAAGTGTCACATTTAGGTTGGATCTGGGCCTTTTAATTATATCCAAATATGGCAAAGTCCCATAGAGTGTTCTTGAGTTGGGGCCTCCATGTTGTGCATTGTCTAAATTAATCACCTGGCTCCCCAAAGCAACTCTGTCATTAGTGGCTCTGAGACATATTGAAAATGGCACTTACACTTTCAATCCAGTAGCAAAGATTTTTAAAAAATTAAAATAGACTCTGGCAAGGGAACCAGGGTCACATAAAAGGCCTCTCATAAGGGCTTCCTTGAATCGAAGGAAAATTCTGTCAGGTGGCAGTAGGGCTTTGTGGTTCGTGCCATCTCACTGTTGTTGTCTTTAATCACCCACGAAGAGTGGCAGCTCTGTTGCTGTTGACCATCACATCACATGAAAAACTGGGTCTGATTCTGCACATTTTGAAGCCTCTGCTCAAGGAGCATATCTTCTCTATGTCATCTTGAGGATCAAGTAATGACATCCTTCTTTCCCTTTCATAAATACCAGTTGTGGGGGTGGGGAATCTGAACTAGGAAATCAGCGTTGTGATACCTCTTCCTGAAGCATGTTATCTAAAGGATCATGTGCCCATGAAAAATTCATTTTTCCATAAAACACTTATAGCTTAGGCTCTCCAATTTAATGATGAAGACAGCTACACATTTAGGTGCTTGTAACATAAATGGGCATTTTTATAGAAGTGAATTCTCTTCCAACACGTTCTATGTACTTACTTGCAGCATTATAGGCATCATTCAATACAGAGATAAATATTTGTCTAGGTAATCTTGTTACACTTTATCTTGGCAATAATATGCCTTTATTATAAAGTTCACTGACCTACATAATAGAACATTTCCTGCTTAAAATTACACTCAAAATATTCCTTATTCCAAATAAAGTTTAAATACTGGGTAATTATAATTTTTACCTGCATTTATAATGTATTCTAAAGTATGTATTTGTAAAATATACATATACCAAAATAAATAAATGATTTTCTTATTTGATAAAGGATTTTTAAGTCTATGAATACCCACTGAAATTCAATTGATCAAATGTGATATGACATGGAATAAATAGAATTATGAGTTTCTTACATCATTTCTCAAGTGTGGTCCAGGAACATCTGGGTCTTCCTGAGGCTTTTTCAAGGAGTCCATGAGGTCAAAACTATTTTCATAATCATACTAAGACATTATTTGACTTTTATTCTCATTTTTCAAGAATGTAGAGTGGAGTTTTCCAGAGGCTATGTGATGTGTGATAGCATAACAAACTGATGCAGAAACAGATAGGAGAATCCAGCTGTCTTCTATTGAGCCAGACATGAAATGTCTGCATGCAAAAGACATTTATATAACAGGTTTATTATTTTTTCAAAGGAATTAATACATATTTTAAAATTATGTTTTAATTTCTGATTCAGTAAATAGTACTATATGTATAACAGAATAAGCAAAACTCTTTGGGGTGCTCAACCATTTTTAGGAGTGAAAAGGGCTCATGATACCAAAAAAATGTGAATATTTGTTTATAATATGTAATGTATTTTATTAGATCTACTTCTGCACAATATATAGATTATATATATTTAATTAGTTACTTCCTAAATGCAGAACACTGAACACATATTCTCATGTACAACATTCATTTGCCTTAGCCAGAACAATACTGGGCAAGTGAACAGAGACTTAATCAGAAAAGCCTAGACTGTGATGGGCCTAGACTTAAGAGGTTCAGATCGTTGTCTGTCTTGCCCATTAGTCCCTATAGAGCTTAGCATATATTCCATGAATGACCCTGAAGGGCAGGGTAAATGCTTCGGCTTGGTTAGAGATGCAACTGAGAGAGTAGGGTTCAGTAGAATGAGACCAGAGAACAGTCTGAATGGGTCAATCCAAAACAAAAGAAAAAGACAAGTGAGAGTCCAAGCAGGAAGTGGGGGCTTGAGCCTAAGGAGCAATGAGAGCAGAAACAAGTTACAGAGCCTGAGCCAGTACAGGAATGACAGCCTCAGGAATATCTCACGTTCTCACAGACCCTGGCACCTGTCCAGTCCCATCTCATCACATCTCTTATGGGACCCTGAAAACATTAAGCCCTTCATGGAAGGTCAGTCTTTCGTGGTCAAGGCTACTTCTGGATGCACTCAGAAGGCTAGTCCTAATGGAGGTGGTACTATATTATTAAGGAAATAAGTAAGACCTGAGCCCAGGTACCCATGGGACATGGGATATCCATGGCTAGAATATCCCCTGGGCCTCAGGAATCTTCTCTGGGCCCATCCCAGCCTTGCTCCTACCAGTGTGCCAAGGCAAAGATGGACTCTGAGTGGCTTTAGTCACCAGCCACACATTTTTTAGATAAGTTGGGTAAAGACCTAATTTCTCAATAAGTACAGTTGTTCAGGGACTTTTTTATTAGTCTGCTCTGTGGTGAGGATGGAACACTCACAAAAAAAGAAGTATAGCAATAAGAATTCTCTGGGATCCAGGATTCTTTCACCCTGGAATGGACACCTGGAAAAGGTGACCAGTATGTTGCATTCCTGAAAAAAATGCCTCCTTGCACTGAGGTGAGGCCTAATCCAACCCTTTATCCATAACATCCTTAACTCAAAAGGTCTTGTCTGTTATTAAAAAAAAAGTGTGCTCAGATCCTCAGGGGTAGATTAGAATAAAAACGGAAAGTTGGGGGGAAAAAAAGATTTGTAAAGTTTCCATTTAATGTCTCTTACATGACTAAGAGGTGGCACTCAACAAATATGTCTTTAATTAATAAATATAGTAATGAATAAATGAATGAATGAATTTCATAGCTCCAGGAAGAAGGGCAATGATAGGTAATACCGTGATATGCTAAGCCTGGTTGTACTCTAGTAACTGTTATAAACTAAGTTCCCTTGATGCAGAGATAGTTCATTAAACTTAATTTTATACTACAGTGAGTGGTAGAGCAAAGTGCCAGACTCAGTGCCCTAATATTCTTTTTTTCCAGACCTACTCAGGTATAATTGACAAATAACAGTGTAAGATATTTAAAGTGTACCACCTGACGATTTGATACACATACACAATGTGAAAGGTCTCCCCACATCAAGTTAATTAACATAGTCATCTGTTCACATATTTACTTTTCGTGTGTGTGTGAGAACAGTTAATTTCTACTCTCTTAGCTAATTTCAATTATATAGTACAGTGCTATAAACCATAGTCTCCATGTTTTACCTTAGGTCCTCAGATGTCATCCATCTTATAACTGAAAGTTTGTATCCCTTTACCAGCTTCTCCCTATTTTCCCCACCCCTAGCCCCTGATGACCACTTTTCTATTCTTTGTTTCTGTAAGTTGGACTTTTTTTAAGATCTTGCATATAAATGATGCCGTCCAGTATTTGTCTGTCTCTGTGTGGCTTATGTAACTTAGCATAATGCCCTCCAGGTTCACCCATGTTGTCACAAATGTCAGGACTTACTTATTTTTTAAGGCTGAAAAATATTCCATTTTCTTTATCCGTTCACCTGTTAATGGACACTTAGGTTGTTTCCATACCTTGGTTACTATTAATAATGCTGCTATGAACATGGGCGTACAGATATCTCTTCAAGATGATGATTTCATTTCCATTGGATGTATACCCAGAAATGAGACTGCTGGATCATACAGTAGTTCTGTTTTGAATTTCTTAAGGAACCTCCATACTGTTTTCCATAGTTGCTGTACCAGTTTACATTCCCACCAGCAGTGTGCGGTTGTTCCCTTTTCTCCACATTCTTGCCAACACTTGTTGCTTCTTGGCTTATTGATGATAGTCATTCTAAAAGGCGTGAGGTAGTATCTTATTGCGGTTTTGATTTTCACTTCCTTGATGATTAGTGACTCTAAGCACTTTTTCATGTACCCTTTGCCCATTTGTATGTCTCCTTTGGAAAATGTCTATTTACGTACTTTGGCCACTTTAAAATTGGGTTATTTGGATTTTTTTGCTATTGAGTCATATGAGTTCTTATATAGTTTGGATAATAACACCTTACTGGATATGTGTGGTTTGCAAAGATTTTCTCCCATTCCAATAGGTTGACCTTTCCTTTTGCTGATGATTTCCTTTGATTAGTTAAAAATAATTTAAAAGGATTAATTCTGCAAATTAAAACTTTTTAGTTTGATGTAGTCCCACTTTATTTTTGCTTTTGTTTCCTTTGCTTTTGGTGTCAATCCAAAAAGTCATGTCCAAGACGAATATGAGGAAGCTTACCTCTCATGTTTTCTTGAGTTTTACAGTTTCAGGTCTTACGCTCAAGTCCTTAAACTACTTGGAGGTTGATTTTTGTGTATAGTTTAAGATAAGGGTCCAGTTTCATTATTTTTGCATGTGGCTATCCTCTGGTGACTTTTTTGTTTTTTTGTGTGTGTGTGTTTTACGCGGGCCTCTCACTGCTGTGGCCTCTCCCGCCCCGGAGCACAGGCTCCGGACGCGCAGGCTCAGAGGCCACGGCTCACGGGCCCAGCCACTCCACGGCATGTGGGATCCTCCCGGACCAGGGCACGAACCTGTGTCCCCTGCATCGGCAGGCGGACTCTCAACCACTGTGCCACCAGGGAAGCCCCCTCTGGTGACTTTTAACAATAGTCTAACAGTAGTAAGAGCAGCGGCAAGAATGTGCACAGATTTTCTATTTTCATTCTTTCAGTATTCCTTTTTCAACAATTTATTCACTTTAGAAATATTATTCAGCACTGATTACTTGCCAGACACAGTTCCAGCAACTTGGCATATAACAATGAATGAGACAGACAAAAACCTCTGCCCCCATGTGATTGACATTTTAGTAAACAAACAATGTATAATATAATATATAAATCCAGGGACTCACAATAGACCTTAGACATTAGTGTACCCCTTTTTCATATGAGGAAAGTAAGGCCTAGAGGGGTTATGTGACCTAGCTCAATAACTCAGTTTATCAAGGACAGAGCCAGAGCTCAAATGTGTTTTTATGGTACTAAATCCTGATGTTTTTCCATCTGACTATATCACCTCCTCATCACACACTAAATTAAACACTATGCAAAAAAGCGCTATTTTATGATGCCTAAGGATACTGTTTATATTTATACTATTCTCTACTTTTTTCTGAAGCCAGCATGTTCTAAAATAGGTGCATGTAAACCTAACTGCTAAAAACTGGAAACTGATTTTAATTCACATCAAACTCATGCTTATAAATATCTTCCCAAAATTTTAGAGTATAATATGCACATATAAAAGGGTGCTTATCATAAAGGTAGAGTTAAAATAAATTTTCATGACCTGAACACCCTTTTAAGCAGCATCAAAAGACAGAACATCACTACTCCCCCACAAACCCTTCTCATGCCCCCTTCCAGTTACTATACAAACCCCAAGGGTAACCACTATCCTGATTTCTAACAGCAGAGATTAGTTTTGCCTGTGCTTATGCTTTGAATAAAGAGAATCATACAGTCATCTTTTGCATCTGACTTCTTTCTCTAAATATTGTCTGTGAGATTCATCCATATTACTGTGTGTAGTTAGAGACTGTTCATTCTCATTCAATATATCTATCTTCTCTACTATTGCTTGGCATCAGACTAGTTTCCATTTGGGGACAATTATGGATCATGCTGCTATGAAGATTCTTATGCAGTCTTTTAGTGAATATTTTATATATTTTTCCTGAGTATATACCTAGGAGCAGCATTGCTGTGTCATAGGGCAGATATATGTTTAGCTTTAACAGATACTGTCAAACAGTTTTCCAAACTGGTTGCTCTAATTTACTCTCTTGCCAACAGTATTTGAGAGTCTCACTTACTCCAGGCTGTAAATATTTAAGTTAGATGCCAAAATGCCTTCAAAATGGACACTGATTTATCTATAAGATAAGCTCACATTATTTTATTTTCACAGAAATTTAGATATGACTGGTCCACATTAGAATAATGGAAATAACAGAATAAATAAACATACCCTGGTGCTCCCCATTATTAGCCTCTGTAAGGCACTTCCAGGTACCAACAGTAACTACAGAATATAGGTGGCCAAACAACATCAGGAAGTCTGGGATCGCAAACTATCTTTGACAAAATGTATTAAGCAAACACTTACTAACTGAATATGACTGATCATTTGACTAGAATGATAATAATCTTTTTCTCCCTTTTCATTCTCATATATCTGTATTCCTGAATAATAAAGTTCTTTCTCCTAGAATAACAGTAACTACTTAATGCATAAAGACAAGATGTTAGGAATGCAAAGTTTCTAGGAGATTTAATAATTTGGTCTTGCTTAATTGGGGAAAGAGCCCATGATTGCAATTTGCAAGGGCTGGTGAATCCACATTATGATAATCTAAACCCATCTCTGACAGTGTCTCTGGCTTTTAATAGAATGCCTATCATAGAACTGTGAGCAGGCAAACACTTATCTGTATCCTAATTTTGATGAATGAAACATCAAAAATGCTTGAGGCTCTGTACCATTTGGGCTCTGTACCATTTGGAATATGAATCTTTTTTGCTCCTAAGCCTCCAACTGAAGCCCATGAAATGACAGCAACCAAATGATATTTCAGAAGGCAGGTATATAATAGATACTCAATAAAACTTAAGACTGGCAAAACAGATTACCGTTTTATTAAAAGTGATGTAAATATACAGTAATAAAAAGAAACACAATGCTACTCCAGGTTAATTTCTAACAAATGATATAATAAACAGTGTTAAAAATAACTTTAATTACCTGGACTTCATAACTCCCCTAATCCTCCTTGGCGAACAGTACATTCACAGATGCTGTGAAATTGCTCCAAAGAAGGAATTGGCACACACTCCCTATCTCCCATGACCTTAATACTTATTAAAGACTTAATAATAACCTATGTCAGATAACCAGCCCAGACATAAAGGGGAAAAACTAAGCCAAATCTGTTTGGCCAGTGTATTCTTTTCCTCCAGGCCCTAGTTTCTCAAAGTATATTGAAACCAGGTGCCTCCTAATCTGAACACCTTCTAAGGTGAAAAATGCATATACCTCTCCTCAAAATTCTTGAGGAGAGAACAAGAACTATCTGCAGTTTTACAAGTGCTTAAAGCAAAGTTTGAGAATTACTATTCAAATTGGAATTGGGGATAGGTGGGCAGACTAGGGTGAAGGAAAGAGGAACAGGAATAAATCAGGCTACACCACTTTTAGCTGTTACAGAAAAAAAGGAATCACATAATTCTGTTTCCTACTTTCTGACTAACAGAATCATCTAAATCATGTTTCAAAAATAAAGACTGAAGGACATTATGCTAAGTGGAATGAGACAGAGAAAGACAAATACTGTATGATATTACTTATATGTGGAATCCGAAGAATACAACAAACTAGTGATTATAACAAAAAAGAAGCAGATGCACAGATACAGAGAACAAACTAGTGGTGACTAGTGGGGAGAGTAGGGGAGGGGCAAAGTAGGGGTCGGGGAGTGGGAGGTACAAACTATTGGTGTAAGACAGGCTACAAGGATGTATTGTACAACATGGGGAATATAGCCAATGTTTTGTAATAACTATAAATGGAATGTAACCTTAAAAGTTGTAACTTAAAAAATTAAAGAAACATAGAACCAATAAAAAATAAAGATAACTGGCCCCATCTCAAACCCACTAAACTTGAATCTCCCAAAGAAGGACCTAGAGTCCGTATTTTTGACAAGCTTCCCCAAGTGATTCTAAAGATCAGGAACGTCTGAAAGACGGTGGTGACAGTTTTGTATTCCGTTCAAACAATTAACCTTAGCCACTTAGAGAGTTTAAAACTTTGACTCTCAAATTTTCCTAGGCGTTAATTGTGTATCTTTCTTGATCTCTTTCCATGGGTGAAAAAACCAAAATACACACACTTTTATGCTGCCAATCCTCTTCATTTCTATAGATGGCTTTTTTCTTTATTCTTCCTTTTTCATCTTTTTTATTGGAGTATATGTATATACATATACTCCAATAAAAAAGATATATATATATATATATATATATATATATATATGCATAAATTTGCAAAAATCAGGTAACCAGCACCGAGATCAAGAAACTGAACAACACCAGGACTCCAGAAGTCCCCCTGGTGCCCCTTTCTTTTCACTGCCCCATCATGCTAACCACCAGCCTAACTTGTAACACCACAGGTTAGCTGTCCCTCTTTTTAAAGTTTATATAAATTGAATAATACAAGATATACTCATTGGTATCCAATTCCTTTCATTCAACATTGAGCTTGTGAAGTCTGTCTATGTCACTGTGTGTACTTTTGGTTGACTCATCCTTTTTGCTATATTATTATTTTGCAATAAGCTACCACAATTAAAACATCCATTCTACTGTTGATTACTTCCACCTTGGTATTAATACTAACAGTCCTCCTATGAACATTTGTATGCATGTCTCTGATGAACATACAGACCCAATTCTGTTGAGCATACACCTAGGAATGGAATTGCCGAGTCAGAAAGTAGGTGCATGTTTAGCTTTACTTCTACTGCCAAACAGTTTTTCGAAGTGGTGGCACTTCCACCAGCAGAAGAGAAGAACCTCAGAACCTCAGTTGCTCCAGTGCTACGAGCTGCCTGCCTTTTTCATTTTAACCATTTACTGTGGTTTTTATCTTGCATTTTCTATGGCTGGTTTCTGAATGGTTTTCCTTAATAATGGTTTTTAGTATCTAGATTTCTTTGTAGCTTTACCTTTCACGGTCTATAATATCTAGCATCTCAGATTTAAGCTCCTGGGTAGATTTAAACATATAAAAGATAGTAAGTTCACGTTAAATAAACTTACCCAACTCCATTTTACTTTTACTTTATAAGCATAGGCAGAAACAGTCATTTTCGGTCAATTTTGGCCTTCCTAAAAATTGAAAGAAAAAAACTAAAAGAAGGGGGATCTACATACTGGTGGATTGCTAAACCAACTCTAGTAGGTAATTTCTTCAAGAAAGTGAAGTTTCATTAAATTGGGGTAGGAAGGGTCGGATAGGCATGGAGGGATACAAACTCTGCATTTTTATTTTTATATTATTCTTCCTGTCTGTAGACTCCAGGCAACAAAAATTCATTTTCAGTAATGGCTCAATATCCATACTATTAACCACTGTATTTGTGAAAGCAACATAATGTGAAATTGAAGTTGTAATAGTTTGTTTCTTAATTTAAGAAATGTAATTAACTCACAGAAGTTGAGCTAACAACATTATTCAAGACTCTGGTGTTATTTTTCATTTTCCCTGTGTGCTATTTTGTCACTAAAAATGTAGTGTAGATTTAGCCAGAAAGCTAACTCCTAAAATGTATTGTGTCAGGAATACCAGCCCACTAATGAGATGGCTCAAAGACACTGAGATAGACAAAGGACAGGAAAAGATGGCCGTTTTGAAGGGAACCATGCCTGAGTGAGAACTGCTTTTTTTTTTTTTTTTTTTTTTTTTTTAAGCAAAACAGAATTTCAGATTTACATGCTGCCAGACTATCTCTCCTTGGCACTTCAAAGATAGATTGGGCTGGAAAGAGAAAGAACATTTTGTGTACTCCCCCATGGTTTGGTAACCTGAAAGCGCACTGGGACTGGAGCAGTTTGCAGGGAGGTGGTTAATTTGAGAGTGAGGAAAGATACATCTAAGCCACTCCCTCAGGCAGAAGCCGAAATGGTGTTTAGGAAGAGATTTAGGGGGGAAAAATGTCTTTCACATAGAAAAATGTATGTTACTTCTCAGAGAAGTCTGAATTTTCCAGAAATAATCTTTCCTTGCCCCCACAGAGAAGTAAACCAATGTTATTATTTAAAGATTAATTACATTAGGCAGGGAGAAAGTTCACTGAGGTTTATATAACACAAACCCATATAATGATTTTTTTCTAATTATAAAGATTTCATGTTTGAACAAACACCTTTCTTTTAAGCTGCTGAACATATTCAGGGGTAAATTAAACTATTTGAGTAAGTTAAGCAATTACAACAAATTAGACAACAGCCTCACTTGCTCCCTAAACCACAAAGTCTTCATGAATGCTTTGCAATGACCCACAAATGGAACAATGAGATGGATGTTAAAAGGTACTGTCAAAGGAACTGAACGCTAACAGATGCAAGCTTTGTCTAAATCCATCCAAATAAAGGCAACAAATTGCCATGTCATGCAATGGAGACCCCTTCTCATAAAGACCTGGGTAGTAATGAACTCGCCTGCCCTTCTGCAGTGTCGGATCATATCAAACACAAATGAGCAAACTCTAACCTGAATATATTTACTTCTTAAGTAATCACCTATTTATTTATAAAACCAATCACAATATCCTTTCATTCTACTATTGTGCTTTCTCTGGAAGAAAGGTAACATAAATCATTAAAGCTAACACAAAAATGTTTATTATTCCACCAACTAGCTCAAAGCCCTTAATAAAATATTGCCTCCCTCTTCCTAATGTATCTCTGATGTATATGTTATGCTTTACAACGGTATTACCTAAACTTCAGGATTTGGCAGTCCTAAATATATGCTACAGTACCCTATGAGCCCGTGGTGAGAGTAATGAGAAATAATGCTTTGTCAGTATTCAATTATAAACTGTATGATCTTTCTCTTCTTCCACATGTTATTCATAATGCAGAGGGAGTATCTATTACAGAGAGCTTACCAGATAGAATTAGAACTTTTTATTATAATTCTAACTTGTTTATATTCGTTACACAAATACAATATCTGAATTGAATACTTTCCTTTCCATCCAAATGTCTGGCATAATTCGAATACAAATGTGCCTTAGTGAATCTTTACTTTGTTGTTTCTGTAGCCAACTATATACACAGGTTTGCAGAAATTTATAGGAAGGGACAACAATCAAAATAATTAACAACCAGGGCAGCGCAGGCACTTACTAATCAGAATAAACATCCAGCCAATCAAAGCGGTCATCCATAAACATCAAGCATGGCCATGCAAGCCTATTTTGGGTGAAGAGCAGCCCCAATAACACATGTTTTTCTAATAGTCACTGTTTGGTGATCTTCAATGAGCTATAGCAGGGCACACGTACACATCCACACACATCTATAACTTGCTTTTCCTCTTTCATTGTTATAAAGCATTATATCATTGACATTCAGATATCCTCTGTGTGCCACCAGATACGAATCTAGTCCATTCTTTTTAGTACCATCATAATATCTCAGGGCATAGGTGTACCTTCTCTACTGATGGCTATTAGTCTAATTTCAGTTATCCCAGCAAATAAAATTTCAGTACACATCATTTATATACATATCCTTGTAGACTAATGTTCTCTTGTTTCTAACGCTGAAAATTAGGATGGCTAAGTCAGAAGATACATATATATATGTATACATTTTTTCATTTTGACTGATTAAAGTGAGATTACCTTCCAAAAGAGTTTGCAACAATTCACACTATAAGAGTTCATATGCCCCTACAGGCTCACACATGCTGTGTTGTGGGTTGAGATCTCTGGAAAATAGCCCTTTACAGTTGTCCAGCTTGGAGGCAAGGAGTTGGACATTTATATCTCACATCATGAGTCACTGCTTGCAGGCCATCCAGGAAGAGGGCAGAATCTTGGACAAGACAGCTCCCTTTGATGCAGAAAAATTCTTGGAAAGGTAATCAGCTGAGAGTCGTCAGCCACACAAACTCTCAGTAGCAGGGAGAATTCTTAAGTCCTAAAGGGGAATGTGTCTCCATCTTATGTGTAAAAATAGTATTTCATTATTGTTTTAATTTGTATTTCTCTAAATACTAATGCAGGAGCATATTCTCACATGCTTACTAGCCATGTGAAATTTCTCTTCTGCAATATGCTTGTTCATACCCGTTCATCTTGTTACCTTTCACCTTATCCTTTTCTAGGAATTCTTTGTATATTAGGGAAAGCAATTCTTTACCACATGAGTTACAAGTATTTGTCCCAGTCTATCATTTGTCATTCCATTTATTTAATTTATTTTTTTTGCCAAATGTATAAGGGTCCTAGCAGGGACAGATGACACACTCAAAGATTTTAACTGAAAAGAATTAAACAAAAAGGGTATGTCCAGAGAGACAGGCAGGGTTAAGGGAACTAACAAAGGTTCTGAAAATAAGAAAGAGCTATCTCTACCACTAGGTCTTAGGGATAAGAGAAAGAAAAGAATGAACAGTCTGCTAAAAGGTAGATGTGGAAGAGGAGGTGATACAGTCAATAAAAGTAAGTCTCTTGGGGCCTAGAATAAGCGAGAGAAGGGCACAGAGGATTCAGACTCAAAGGAGGGAAAATGTAGAATAATCAACATACCACATAAAACGTCTAACTTTCTGTGCAGGCCAAGATCTCAATTTTTAAAAACCTTTCAAAGCACTACAATTTTTATAATTATTATTAGCTATTTTTAAAATAACTTTTCATTTTGAAATAGTTTAAGACTTGCAAGAAGTTGCAAAATACTTAGAAGTTCCTGTTTGACATTCACCCAGCTTCCTCCAATGAAGATGAACATAATGAACATAAACCATAGCACATTATCAAAATTAGGAAATTGATATTAGTACAATATTATTCACTCAGGTGAAGATCTTATTTAGATTTCACCAGTTTTTACATTCACTCATTTATATGTCTGTGTGTAGTTCTATGAAATTTCATGCAAGTATAAATTTGAGTAAATATCACCACAACCAAGGTACAGAATTTTTCCATCACCACAGAGAAACTTTATTGTATTAACCCTTAATAGTCACATCCTTCTCCCAACCCTAACCCCTGGCAACTAGGGAAATCTCATTCACTATAATTTTGTCACTTTGAGAATGCTGTATAAATAGAAACACACCATATGTAACTATTTTAAATTGGCTTTTTATTTTTCTCAGCATAACGTTATTGAGATCCATCCAAGTAGTTGTATGTATCAAAAGGTTGCTCCTTTTCATTACCGAGTACTATTCCACTATATGGATATACCTGAAGTCAGTCATATAGGAAGAAGAGGAGGGAACAACCCTAGAAAAGATGCTAGTGGAAAAGAGACTAGGAGCATTGGAAAGTAGGGACAGAATTAAGTTTAATTCCACCCTGGTACTGCATGGGGAAGGTCCATAATCCAATCTAGTCCAAGGAAGGTTGTGACTGCAGGTTCTGACTCATCCTAGGCAACGATGAGATCCAAGGGAAATTGGATAGAGGAGGAATAAGACAGATACAGGGCCCGCACATCACAGAACAGAAAATAGTCAGAATGATGCAGATGGCACAAAATTTTTCCAAGAGTTTCAAAGCAAGACAAAAGATTTACACAGCAGAATATAGAATAATCCCCTGGGAGAGGGCTAACAAGAACCAGACAGGCAACAGATCCAGAGAAAGGCTTTCCTGCAGAACCTCCCTTCTCTCAGGGGGGAAGAAAGAATGAGAGAGGGTAGAAACAACCCAGGAAGCCAAGAGACCTTGACAGAAGGGGCAGAGCAGACCACTTTTAAATTCACGCAATTTGGGGGTCTAAGGTGTTAGATTCACTGACCTTCTCACTTCTCTTTATTTCCAGAAGAAGGACATGCATCCAAAAGACAGCTGGATGCCAGTTTTAAACAGTGAGAAGATGACCCAAGGTCAGAGTGCAAAGGCCCAATTTTTATAGTCAAATTACAGTTACTATCCGTGACAAATGCATTTCAGTTTAAGCATCCTTTTGCTATCATGCATTACTTAGTAAATGTTCATATCTGTATTATATCTATGCCTTTTTAGTGTAAAATCACTCATCTCCTTTCTGGAAGTGAGTGGATGTATAAATAATAGATGAATCAAGTTAATCCAGACAGTGTTGAGGGACTTCCCTGGCAGTCCAGTGGTTAAGACTTTGCGCTTCCAATGCAGAGGGAGCGGGTTTGATCTCTCGCTGGGGAACTACGATCCCACATGCCGTGCATTGAGGCCAAATAAAATAAAATAAAATTTTTAAAAGAGCCCAAATAAAAAAAAAAGACAGTGTTGAACACAGAAAAAACGCAAGCTACATGTTTGGTGTAATAGGTTTTACTAAGAAGTAAATTTGACTCCATTTACATATTTGGACAAAATGAAAATTTTTGATCACTGCGACAAAGTGATGTTTGAGGACAATCCATTTCCAAATCTCTTTCCATGTGGAGGAGATCATGAAAAGAACAGCTGTTTCAAAATTATGGCCATTGGTTTTACATCCCAAATCCCCTTAAAAAAGGGGGTTTTCTGACAAAACATCTATCTAATCATTATGCCTTTCCCTCATCCAGAGGCAAAGGTTCCATTAGGATGTCCAGATGGCAGTAGAGTAACGTGTTTCCTGTTAAAATCAGTAAACTGTCAATTATTTCTAAGGACTGTTTAAAGTTACAAAAATAAAAATGATCATGCCTCAAATTCTGGTTTATTTACTTTCTTGACTTAGACTTGTAATTTTCATCAGAATAATTTCTTGGGCATTTTATATTTCTCATCCCAATTACTTTAGCTTTTAAAACTGACTGCAAAACTCGTTCTTATGAATGACATGAGGAGTGCAGTTTAACTGTAGTAGAGAAGATACAGCACTAGAAGTTATGCCTCAACATATATTTTTTCTATTACATGATAGTTTTTGATTTGTCATTTTCGAGTAACCCACATAAAGTATTTCATGTGTTTAACATGGTGTTCCTTCCTTATCAATACAATACATAGGTGGGACTTGTGCAGACTGAGACAATAATAATAATACCATCAAAATTTAGACTGTCTCTTAGTTATTACAAAAAAAAATTACCAATGAATAAAAATTCCTGGAGAAATCTTATATTGTTTTGAAAATAAAAATACAAAATTCCCGTGCTCAGTCCAAGAATCTAGCATAGAGATCAATGTCACTTTGTTAAAACTCAAAAGTCCATGAAAATATAAAATATTAGGATACTAAAAGGCTCTTGAGCAATTATTCCAATGTATTTACCCAAGCTTGTAGCAGTTTCTAGTCCATAATCACAAGGCAATTTATGACTGAACTAAAATGTCTCAAAGGTCAAGACATTTAGAAAGAACAATTTGAAAATAGCAGTTTTCTAATCAGGTTACAAGTCTAAGAATAAATCTGATAAAATGTTTTTAAGTAATATCATTATCTTAGATTATAAACAACTCCTCATATATAATTTATATGTAAATTATAACAATAGACAGACATGTTACTTGGCCTGTATGCAGTATTACAAATTGACCATATACCACTACCTTAATGCCACACTGTAAGACTCCAAAGGACTAGGTGTTAATCTATCTGGACAATATCTTAATTACTGCGTATTATCATAAAGCAATAAAACTTCATTTGAATCTGACAGTCCATCTGGTATTTCGGATGAAAGAAAATAAATCAATTATTATTCCATGGAAATAGTTTCTGACATTCCTTGTAGATTAATAAGGTAAATTCTAAAGTTTATTCAGGGAATAAATGGTAAAAGGGCAAATTAAAATTCAATATATTTTATTAGTTTGTTTGCTGTTGTACGAACATTTGGAAAAAATGACTCGGGAATTTATGCTAAAATAAGTGTTGGCATTCACCAGAAATCAACTAATATTGCCTAAAAGTGGTGGCAACATGGGATGGACAAAATATGACCCACTCTGACGCACAAAGGTCTAGTGGAGGATGCAAAGAACATTGTACAACAGTGGTCTCAAGAATATCACTTCAGAAAAAATGCTGCTTATGATAGTCAAACACAGGATGAGTTGCTAATTAAATAGTAAAGCTGGATGATAATCACTGACAGAACGAGTTGTGACATTTTAAATTTTCAATTTTTCCCTGCTCTTACCCTTCTAAACCCCTGAAATAGGCTGTACTTCCTATATCAATGCCCAGGTGACGAGTGGGAGGCAGCCACAAAATGGTGCCTGCGTCTGAATATTCTAGAGGACAGTTTTTGATCCCATTTTCACCTCCTTTGTATCCATGTATGTGGGTATGTGCATGTGTACCTTAAGTATAGCTATACACTTCCACGAAACAAACTGTGATTAGCAAATAATTCTTTCTGCCTAGAATCTCCACCAAGCTCACAATCTTCTTTTAACATATCAAATGTTCCTTTAACAAAATCCTAACAATCTTGCTTTTAAAATCTCTACAAAAGGCTCTCTAAAACAGGTAGCAAGGGCTTGTTCTCTTTTGCTCAAAAAAACCTTTGGCCAGTCTAAAAGCACAAGTAGAATGCCAATTACTAAGAACTAAGCAGTAGAGCTTGAACACTTAAATATGTAAATAAAAATGTTCTTCAAAATTTTCACATCCAGGAGGTCAAAACACAGAAATGTGAACAGGTAAAGGCAAAAAATCTCCAAATTGTACCGCGAAGTGAACCTAGAGCCCTGTTTGACACTAGAGCGGCAGAGAGGGAAAGCAGTAGAAACCATGACTGTCTTCCTTTGATGACACAAGCAAAACCTCTGAGAATCTTGGCATTTCCCAAAAGGATCTACAAATTATGCATGATTCATATCTTTAGAAATCACTCCAGTCAACTTATAAAATGGAGAATTCACTGTAAAAGGTTTGGAGGTCAGCCCTGAAACCATTTAACATACATAACTAAAGAAAAAAAATTGGACATTATAGTTATAAAATATACAAATATTTTAAGCCTCAGAAATTTTAGAAATAATTATACAAGCTAAAAACAGAAAGTAGAGAAGAACAAGTAGAAAAGTATAAATGAGCTGATGTTCTAATTTTGCACACAGAGAGTTAAGAGATAATGCTGGAAGCTGATAAATCAAGTAGGGATTTGAGTATATATAATCTAGATGTATAAAGTTTCCAAACAAAGAGCAAATCAACCAAGATTAGATGACAAAATGAGGGGTGATGGTGGTGAAAGGAGCTATATAAGTATTCTAGTTTCATCCTCTTCCATAGACGACCACTTTGGGGTTATTTATTGTAGTGGATAGGATTTAAATAGGTAATATATTAAAGTTACCAGATACTAGCTAGTATTGATTTATATAAAATACAATTATTTATTTGTCTAAATTAAATTAATATATTATTCTATTTATTTAGTAAAAAAACAAGCTGTTAGAACATTTAATTTGCATCCCTTAAGAGGAAGAAATTAGAAATAAAATTATGCTTATGAGGTTCAGGGAGATAGTAGGCAAGCATGCCTCTATTTGATAAATATTCCTAACACACAATTTATTGCTCCCAAATACAAATACTGAAATTTGCCTTTATTTCTAAAGCTCATATTATCTCTTTGGGTAGAGATTTTCTCGGTCATATCAATTAGTAAGAAATGCTGCTTTAGAACAGGTTTAGAGCATCAAAAATATTACCAATATATATTTATGGAATTAAATTGATTCTCTGCTCTTGTGAATGTGTGTGTGTGTGTGTGTGTGTGTGTGTGTGTGTCATAAAAGGAGGCTTGAAAAATGATCACCTAGCCCTAAATTCTATAATTATAGAACCATAGACCTTGTCTGTATGGTGTAAATACACACACATGCACACACACACACACACACACAATTCAATACCTAACACAGCATTGTATTTCAAGGGTAAAAAGACACAGGCAGCTCTTTCAGGAATTAGACTTAGTACAGATGTAAGGATTTTAACTTATGCTGCAATTAAAGACCATTGTTACAGATGCAGTAGGATTTAAAGAACTTAAGAAAACTGAGACGTAATATTTCATTTTGCTTCATGTATTTTTAGCCTCTGTTGTTTGATGAGTACACGTTTACAATAGTTATCCTTTCCTGATGGATTGATCTTTTTATAATTATGTAATGACTCTCTTTGTCTCTAAAAATTTTCTTTGCTCTTAAGTCTACTTTATCTGATATTAATATAACTGTTTTAGAAACTAATGTTGTACAGTATATGTTTTTCTATCCTTTTACTTTCAGCCAACCTATGTTATATTTGAAGTGCATATCTTATAGATGGAATATTATTGGATCATGTTTTTTTATCCACTAAGCCAAAATCTGTCTTTTAATTGGAGTATTTAGACTATTTGCATTTTCAGCAGCTTTGCTGATTCACATATGATACAATTGGCTCAGTTAAAGTACATAGTTCAATGGTTTTATATATTCATAGGCTTGCTCAACCATTGCCATAATCAATTTTGAACATCATCCCCCAAAGAAACTCATACCAATTAGTATTCCCTCAACCCACACCCCCACCAACCCCTAGCCCCAGACCCAGGAAACCTGCAATCTGCTTCTTGACTCTATAGATTTGCCTATTCTGGACTTTTTATATAAATGGAATTATACAATATACAGTTTTTTATGAATAGATTTCTTTTCACTCAGCATGAGGTTTCCAAAGTTCATCTATGTTGTAGTATCAGTACTTCATTCCTTTCTATGGACAATTTTCTATTTCTGGATATAATACAAATCTTTATCCATTTATCAGTTGATGGACATTTGGGTTGTTTCCATTTGGGGGTTATTATGAATAATGCTGCTATGAACATTCATGTACAAGTTATTGTATGAATGTATTTTTTTCTATCTCTTGGGTATATAGCTAGGAGTGGAATTGCTGAGTCAAATGGTAATTCTATGTTTTGCAATTTGAAGACCTGCCACACCATTTTCCAAAGTGACTGTCCCATCTCACATTCTCACCAGCAATGAATGAGGGTTCCAGTTTGTCCATATCCTAGTCAACAGTTGTTATTACCTATTTTTTGATAATAACTATATATCCTAGTGGATGAGAAGCAGTACCTCCCTGTTTTTGACTTACATTTCTCTGATGACTAATGATGTACAGATTCTTTTCATGCATTTAATAGCCATTTGTATAACTTCATGGGAGAGAGATATCTATTCAGAACCTTTGCCCATTCCAAAATTGTACTGTCTTGTTATTGTGAGAGTACTTTATATATTTTGGATACAACTCCCTTATCAGATCAGACATATGATTTGCAATATTTTCTACCAATCTATGAGTCGGTTTTCACTTTCTTTATGGTGTGCTTTGAACCATAAAAGTCTTAAATTCTGATAAAGGCCAGTGTACCTATCTTTCTTTTGTTGCCTACGCATTTGGTATCTCATCTAAGAATCCCTTGCCTAATGCAACATCGCAAATTTTACATGTATGACTTCTTCTAAGAGTTTTATAGTTTTAGCTCTTAGATTTAGATCTATGATCCTTTTGGAGTTAATTTTTGTGTATGGGGTAAGTAAGAGGTCGATCTTCACTCTTTTGCATGTGACTAGCCAGTTGTCCCACTACCATTTATTGAAAAGACTATTCTTTCCCCATTGAATTGTCTTAGCACTCTTACTGCAAGTCAACTGGCCATCAATATAAGAGTTAATTTCTGGACTCTCAATTCTATTCAATTAACCTATGTGTTTTTTCCTACACCAGTACCCCATCATCTTGATTACCTATCTTTGTAGTAAATTTTGAAATTGGAAAATGTGAGTCCTCCAACTATGCTCTTCCTTTTCAAGATTGTTTTGGCTATTCTGGGTCTCTTGCATTTCCATAGACTATTTATATTTAAAGTAATTTATTCATATTTTAGGGCTTAAGTCTGTCATTTTATAACTTGCTTTCTGTTTCTCTTTTCTTACTTTCCTGTGGGTCATTTGATCTTTTTTTTTTTTTTTTTTTTTTTTTTTTTTTTTTTGCGGTACGCAGGCCTCTCACTGTTGTGTTCTCTCCCCCTGCGGAGCACAGGCTCCGGATGCACAGGCCCAGTGGCCATGGCTTATGGGCCCAGCTGCTCCACGGCATGTGGGATCCTCCTGGACCGTGGCACAAACCCGTGTCCCCTGCATCCACAGGCGGACCCTCAACCACTGCACCACCAGGGAAGCCCCTCATCTGATCATTTTTAAGGTTTCTATCTTGATTTATTTACTGTGTTTTTTAGCATATTGCTTTGTATAGTTTTCTTAGTGGTTACTCCTATATACATAATATAATACAATATATATGTTATCACAGTCTAATAGTATCAGCATTTTGGGGGTGCAGGGAATCAACTTCCTGCTGAGTACTACTGAAGCCCAAGAAGACTATGGGTTTTTTGGGTGGGATAAACCTAATTTAGAGTCTCAGTTCCACCTTGTGCAAGTTACTTAACATCTCAGAACCTTAGTTTCCTTGTCTATAGGTGTGGTTTTTCTGATGGTGTTTGACAGACATTGCCCCAAATTTCTTCTGTTGTTAAGCCACCATTTTCTTGATCATTTGACTAAGGGGAATGGGATTTTCTTAGTCTGTTTTTTTGGTCTGTGCCTGTTGGTGTTCCTGGGTTGGAGACTTCTGCAGCCCCCTGGCCAGGATATATGAGAAGCAGTAAGGAAATTGAAGGTACTCCCTGTTGTTTAGTTGGTCAAGTTTCTCAAGTCCTTCACGTTCCTAGGCGGCCCACCTTCCTCTTTTGATCTTTCAGAGTCTTCCTATGCTTGTTAGTCATGTGATATCTAGGGATTTTTTTTTTTTTACTTGTAAAGGGGGGGAGCTGGGAGGAATGAGGCCAATCCATCTTGGTGAAACTGAAAGTAACATTCATTTTAGTATGATAAATGCTCATTTGTGTCATCTGAACTCCATTGGTGCACTCTGATATTTCCTCCCACAATATCTTAGGAGGATTAGACTATTTGGGAAAAGCGACCAAATTATCCCTTTTGTTTTTCATACACAGGCAAACATTCATTTATATTTATCTAAAAGTAATTGTAAACATTTGAAAATAATTATATGGTTGAGTCACTTCAATTAGTTAAAACAGTTGGATGAGAACACAAGAGAGTATTTCAAGCAACAGCTGAGGAGAAGATTTTAATCTCATTACAACTGATGTCAGCATTCTACCTGAGGCAAAAATAATTGCAGCAGCTTCCACCCATAGCCCCAACTCACCACATACAGTACTTGCATTGGATAACCATGCAAGAGAAAATGTGCTAATAAAGGGATAGTGAGCACACAGAGTTCTTATTTGGGCCTTTGTAGCCATGTTGCGAGCTAGTGCATGATGTAGTCAGAGTCTTGTGTGCGTAACAGTCATTTCCCAGTCTTTCCCCGCTGCCAGCACATGCGATGGAATGCTCATTGCATGTGCTCCTGTGGAAACAAGAAGACTATGGTGGGGCTTTTTGGGTGAGATGAAACTAACTTAGTTTCACCTTGGGCAAGTTACCTAACATCTCAGAACCTCAGTTTCCTTGTTTATAACATAGAGGTTCCAGAAGCTATTAATTCTCTAAAAGGATTAAATGAAAGCATGTAAAGTGCCTTTCACAGTACCTTGGTCCACAGAAAATGCGAAATAAGTATATTTTTGACCCCCTGATTTTGCAGTGATCCAGCAGTGGAGCTAGAGCTCACATACCTCAGGGCCACCAGGATTTGCTTTGACATTCCTCCATACTCTAATTTATGAGGTAGAATTCCAATTCTGCAGTACAGAATACCAACCGAGAACATTATGGAGTCCCAGACCTATTTTTCCCTAAGGAAGTGTCCTCCCAAAAGTACTAAAAAAACAAAACAAAACAAAACAAAACAAAACTTCAGTCTTAAAACAGACATGTATTTAATTGGAATAAAGATAAAAATTCTAACCTTCCTGATCAATCTTTCCCCATAAGTCATCAAATTTCAAGTATACTTTTTCTAAAGATATATTTAAGGAAAAATCTCAAGAATTTCTATTTTAGTTCTATTGTTTTTTTCCTGAAAGTTGCTTGAGGATTAAATGAATTTTTAAATCATGTGTAGAAAAGGTAAAGATTCTCCCATACATATCCCCTACATACAAGCAGCAGAATCTCAATAATTAAATTCTTTCTCATCCCTCCCTTTTTCCCAGTGCTCTCTTATAAGCTAAAGGACAATTCTGGGTTAAGTGGGGTTTCTCAAGGTCAAACTACTGTAATAAATTCTCTCTCTTTGGCCTACAGGGACACAGAAACGCTTGAAATAATAAGTCCAGTTTATCCAATGGAATGTTCTCTGAAAGAGTAAGCCAGATTCTCCAGGTTGTAATCCTGGCTCACCACTGATGGGTTGCACAGCCCTGGCACATCACTGAGCTGCCAGGCTTCAGCCTCCCAGCTAAGTGGTGAAGCCACACAGCACTACACATTCAACAAGCATTTTCTTCTCTAGCCTGACCACACCCTTTGGTGTCAAGGGAAACGTCAGCAGTCATTTCTGCCCTCATTAAAAAAGGCAGATAAATGAAAGGTCTGGGAATCTTGGTGTTTCCCAAAGGGTGAACTACAAACTGTGGATGATTCAGAGGTAGCCTCTGAGATGGGGGAAATACTGACTTTGAGGGCTGAAGAGAAAAACTGTTAAAGCAAAGGGACATGAGAAGAAATATTAAAAGCCTAAAAGAATAGCTGCTAGCAGATATTAAGCTGGCAAATGAAAGGATGAGGAAAGAGCAAAACAGCTGTATAAGACATGAGGAAATGAGACATTCAAGAGAGTTGAGTTCTCTGGACAGCTGACCCTTAGTGCTATCGAGGGCCAGGAATTTCAGCATTGACTAATCACTTAAACTCTGTGACCAACGGAAAACCATGCCTCAGAATTGTGAAATGACTTGGATAGCTTAGCAGGAAAATTTCCCCACTTCTTACTTCAAATTGGGCTGGGTCCTGACCTCATGTATTGCCAACTTTGATGGATATTAGCGAGCTGCCCCTGCCCTAGGATTCTAAATTCTGGTTCAATACGTTTGAAGTACATATTTTTAACAAGCCTCCCTGCTGATACTGAAGCCCAACAAAGTTTGGAATCCTCCATCCTATACCTCAAGGCCTCTTTTCCACGTGCATTTTACACTTCTTGTTACTGAATCTTTGGGGGGAGTAAGGTGTGCTTATTTGCTACTTTCCTGAGAAATAAATGTCTTCTCCATAACTCTCATCCACACCCTCCAACCCAGAGGATATGAGTTATCTAAAGTTTACTTATTATGAAGATTTTAAAACACAAATCAGGCAGCATAAGAGTTAGAGATCTCAAAGGGCCACTGAAATGTAAATGCATGAGAAATGGAGTCATTTTTGAGAAAAAGATCTAGGAGGCATTGCATCATTCCAAGGTCAGATAAAATAAAGAATAAAAAACATATGTTCTGATACTAGGTTCAGCATGCCAGCCATGCTTTCTGATCTCCCTGATGAGAAGGCCTTGTCATTTTAAGGGAAAAGATAAAAAGCCTATACTTTTATCTGTGAAAAGGTTTAGAGACATTAAAGATTTTTGTTAAATGCAATTTTCATTCAGTGCTATCCTAAAAACAAATTCAATGAATCAACTTTTTACAAGTGGAAAAAACAGAGTTTCAGCTTAAAGTAATCCCATACATATCCATGCATATACAGTCATCAAAAATATATAAAAGAATGTTTTTATACATACAAAAGAATATAGTAAGATTATAGCCAACTTAACAGCAGTATTTGGATAACAGCTGAGGAAAAACCTCATTCAAAGTTTACTATGATTAAAATTTAAATGAGAGAATATTAAGCTGCCTTTTTATCTTTTGTAATTTTAATTTTACTCAATAAAGAGAAAATTCTATTCTTATATATTCCTTTATAAAATGATCCAAGTGCATAGTCATGTCTCAAATTATAAACCACCCCAAAATTTATGCAAAGAAGTTAGTCCCTTCTATCTTGGCCATCTTTGCAATAGAGATCATTGCAATAGCAGAACGGATCATCTCCAGTCAATCTGTACCCCAATCACCTGTCATATGTATAAACAAAAATCCTTTGTCAACTTAATGTCTCTCTTTTCCTCAACATAACTTACGGTGTCAGAAATTATGAGGTTTGAAAAGGAATGTTTTTAACCTATGTTCTATATCTGATTCAATTACAAGAGAATGAAAACATTTTCACAACATTCAGACATTCATGTCTTGTCATGGAACCAAGACATGCATAATATAATATTTAAATCAATATTTGAAAACTAATAAAAAGATTACTGAATTACAAGTTGATTTAATATACACTATAAAACTGTGCACTGCATTAAGAAAAGGATTCCACTACCTTATTCTATCAGAGTTCTAAGATGAATCAAATCTTAACTTTCATGTTCCCCCAAATAGTCTACACAATAAAATTGCGTAGACAGAAAGGCAGACAGAATTCTACTGCATGCATGGAGATTTTCTATCATACAATAGAAGTTACTTATTCAAAGTTAATAACAATTATACTGGGTAAAAAAGGGGAAAATATCTTATTTTTCCCCTCCAACTTGAGCATCTCCTGCTTAAAAAGATAAGATGACAGTAAATATGAGGAGTTCAATTAGCAATGTAATTAAGTATAGGTGTTTGTTTGGAAGTGAGACTTATGAGGACCCCATAGCATCATTATTCCTTAAAACAAAACTACTACTGATAGAAGACGAGGGTGTCTCAGTCAACCTTCAACTTCACTCTACAGTTCCCTCCTTGTTTCCAATTTCCACCTAAGGCCTAATTCACCTTATGACATTAGCTTCCTCCAAGTTTCCTACCAGCAAGGATCCCCTTGCCTCATGCATAATGTTTTACTCCTGCTATGTATTCAGTCACTCATTATTTTATTTACTCAGCAAAAAGTAACCAAGAACTTCATTTGTGCCCAGAAAGGTACAAAGTGCCAGGGCCCAAAACGATGAGTAAAATACATTCCTGTCCTCAATGAGTTTATAGTTTTAAGACTGTAAAAACCTGTGTGAACCCACTCCATTACAAGAAAGTGCTCAATACTGATAGGAACTTTCTGGTCTGCTACCTTAGAAGAGTGACTTTCCCGTTGCTTCCCAGTGGTTAACTCTTTGATACTCTCTTTAGCTACCTATGTATTTCTATGAATATTCTCAAAAATACCTAAACAGCCAAAGGTGGCTTTAAAGAGAAGATGCCTCCTTACAGGCTGATGAAAGAATGTACTAATGTGGGTTCTGCACAAGTGTAATGGTCTTCAACCTATTCCCTTTATCAGCTTTCTCTACTTATTTTTCCCTCGGAAAGAGATCTGAAAATTATCTGGAAACTTTGTTTTAACAGCAGAAGTTTTCTCTAAGCAAAAGCTTACTCTGCCCAAAATATAACTCAGATAAAATTAAAGAAGAAGGTAAAAAGAGACAAGAGAACTTAATGAGCAAATGTTGAAAAACATAACTCAGTTTTTTAAAACAATAGGCCCGAGTCGCCGAGATACTAAGTTCCTTATCAACAAACAGCAAGAAAATGGCAAAGATACTTAAAATGATTTTTCACTACATTATTTTTTTACTCTCCTCTATTAATTTTATTTATTGATCAAATATGTATTGAGTACCTACTATGATCAGATACTTTTCCAGGCACTGGGGTTACAATGATGTGCAACAACAGATATAAACATCGCTTTTGTGGATTTACAGCCCAAAGACTTTGTGTTCCTTTCTAAACGTGAGAGGTGGCCATCAGGGTTAGGTTGTGCATTGTGAAACTACTATGTCCCTTTCTATGAATATAATCTTTAAAGATCTCTGATGATGTGACCTAGGATAGCTATTATGGCTAAAGAAGTAGGAGTTGTTTTTCTAGGTACTCCTTTTAGTGAAAACTAGTTGGTAGGAAGAGAATTTGCCACACTTGTCCCTAAAGGAAGTTGGGTGAGACAGCTAAGTCTCCTTTCTGGAAAAGGTACGGAAAGGGAGGGAGGGGAATGGTGAATGTGGCAGTTGCTGATGGTCCACTGCCCAGATCCCCATGGCACTGACCGTTTCTGTGCTACTGGTCCAACTTCCAGTACTGTGTCTCTTCACCTAGGAGCTTTATCTAGCCATTAGAGTCTGCTTTGCCTGGGGACAGCCAATAATATTCTCCAGCTCTCTCATCTCTTGGGTAGGATGACTCTGAGACACACATCTATACTGTTTCCCAGAGTTCCCCAGTGGAGATAAACTCTGGTTGCTCCAGGTTAACTGCTTGACACCCCTTTTTTAGCTTCATTCATTCCCTGTTTTACTTTCCTCACTTCCAAGTTTGCATTTCCTAAGAATCAGCTCCCCAAAAAAGTACTTGGCATTTTAATCTGTGACTCAGGGTCTGTATATAAAGAAACTCCAAATAAGTATGTTTTGTAGTTATATATCTACAAGACAAAACTCAAAAGGTAAAAATGAGAGAAAATTTTGATGTACAGTAGAAATATTTCATACCAGTATTCTGAATATAAAACTGAGTTCATTATTGGAGGTAGAAGTAGAACTGTCATGGGGCCACTATTTCTTTATTCAAGAAATAAAGAGAAAAATATTTTTTATGTTCTGACTCTAAAAATGTGAAGAAGACACAACCCTTGCTCTGAAGAAATTAAAGGCTAGTGGGTAAGGCTGATACAAGTGCAAAGACAGCCTCTAAACATGGCCGCCAAGTAGGCTTCCCCTTGTTGTACACATGCCCCTTTGCAATGTCACGCTGCGTCTCCTCTTATCAAGAGGTGGGGTCTCTTTCTGTCACTCTGAATCTGGGCCAGCCTTGTGACTTGCTTTGAACAACTGAATGCAGTGGAAGTGATATCTGGGACTTCTAGTCTAGCCCTAAAGAGAACTGGCAGCTTCCGCTTATCCCTCTTGGAGCCAGCCACCATGTCGGAAGTCCAGGCTAGGCTGCAGAATGCTTAGAGCCAATGGAAGAGCCTTTGGAGGAAAAGATACCATCTTGGAAGTTCCAGCTCCAAACAATATTCCAGCTCAATAGAGCTGGTGGAGTGAACTCAGCTATACCACTGAGAAGGAAAACACCCCCAGCTGAGTCTGACGAACTCACAAAGTCAGGAGAAATAATAAATTGTTGCTTTCAGCCACCACATACTGGGGTGGTTGGTTAAGCAGTAGCAATAACTAAAACTGCAAACAATTATAGTGCAGCTTGATAATTCTACTGGAGTGAAGTACAAAGTGCAGAGAAGGACGGAGAAAAGATATTTATTGGGTGACCACCTACTACGAGGTGAATACTGTCAGGGAATAATGAAAAATATATAAAACGTGATTGCTTCTATAAATACCCATTTTTGCTGGGAACAATGGCTAGTATTTGTAATGATTAGAGAATACCCAAGTTATGAGCAGTATAACTGTGACTCTATGGACAATAAAAGTTGAGAGGAAAAAATATATATATAAGTTTGGACTGGTTGAAGGACTGGAGTCTTGGTCAAAAGAAGATGGGAAAGCCTTCCAGGTAGGGGAAGAGTTGAGTAGAAAGGCAAGACGCCAAGTAGGAAAGACAACAAGGATCTGTCTGACAGTGCAGGTGAGAGGAGCAGGAAACGTGGAAAGTAAGATATAATCTCTTCTTTATTTTTTCCCCCCATAGTCCTAAAACTGGCTCCTTAAATATGAATAATAATGACTATTGGCTCTTCTTTTCTTTGAACCAGTAAAGATGTTAAGAGAACCACTTATGAAGGGGAGCAAAATGTCACCCATCTTCTAATCATGGTCAAAAAGTAGATTTGTGAAATATTTGCTTCTTTTTTCTCCCAGAGGACTCTTTATTCTATTTAGGCAAATCTCATATTAGTTAACAATAAGCCTATTACTATGACTACATTGTATCTACTGAAATGCTGACCTTAATAGTTGATGCTATCTATACAAGAAAGGTTATAGAAATTATTTCAAATTTCCATCTGTGACTGATTTTTAGCATGTATAAAGAGAGTTTCAATAGCTCCTATCAGTACAATGTGGATACACAGCATTTCATGCTTCAAAAATTAATAGGGGATCTGTTTTCCTGCACTTATTTAAATAGAATTATTGTTGATATAGTCATTTCCATAATAACTTGTTCTCATTTTTCAAAACAAAAACATAGAATACACTTACAAATTTAAAAAGAACTCTGCTTAGAGTTTACTGTTTCATACCTGACACTGCAAACAGTCACTGCAATTCTGTCTTTGTTAAGTGTCTAGGACATAGCTGAAATAATATATGTGTGCATGTATACAGCTATCTCTATACCCATATATGTAAATAATGGTTTATGGCTTGTATACCTTCTGAGATTTATTAAAGAAGACACCTTCACTGCTTCTCAAAGATAATAGTTACCTGGCTGTACACAATTCTATGAGAGGTGCCTTATCTCTCTCCTCCACGCCTTCAAATTAATAGTGTTTTCCTAGCAACTACCACAATTTCTCAAAAGTGAACTTTAATAAACAAAGCATTTAGATGTTATGAAATGGACTACCTTAACGTTCATAAAAGTTATTGCTTACATCCTGCATGATTGCTTAATTACTATGATTCAGTTATGAGCAAAACAAAATGCAAAAAGCATATCTCACTTGCTCTACAGCCCAGAAACCACATCCATAATGAAATTGGAAGATGGTGGGATGTCTCCTCAAACAATGCAAGCAAGTGGTGGAAATGCTTCTTCCTGCTCATTAGGTCTGGTTTACAGTTGAATCATAACTACTAAGGGATCCTGCAGGCTGTAATGAGTAGATCACCTCAGACCTTGCTGGCTGAGATGTGCACAGCACTCCAGGAAGGGAGTTTGGAATAATGAACAGCGGAGTCTCAGATCCAAGGAGCAGACACGGGTGCACAAAACTCACCCAGGGCCCAGAGAGGGGATCTGTACAGAAGAAATTTCTGGGAAGTAAAATGACTCACTGGCTGAGGCTAGAATAAGTCCAAGCCTGTTGGATAAAGTATGCATACAGGCAGGCAGAGACACAGTGCCTCTTTTTCCCAGACAGGCTTGTCCCTACATTTAACCATCTATATTGACGTTTCATTTCTCAGACATGTTGTGTCCCACCTTTATCAAGTGGTCTCATCATCATCACACGGACAGATGCCATCAGTGCTCTGTCCATACACTCCCAGCTTTGACCATTTCAGGCATGCCAGGCTGACTGCCAACTGTCAATACCTGAATCATTGACCGAGCGCCTTCTCTATCTGGCAAAGACCACTTTGCCTATGCACATGGCAGGCTGTAAACACCAAGGAATTAAGGTCCCTTAGATCATTCCTCAACTAATGACTGGCAGGAGTTGATGAATAAATACCCCAGCTCCCTTATCTCTCAGGTGGGATAACTCAGGGTCATGCTCTACATTGTCTTTCAGAACTCCTGAGCATCATTACCCTTCAGTTGCCCACCTCCTTATTGGCTTTCTTCCTTCTCTGTCCCCTACCAGTGTTCCTTGGGAACAGCTTCTACTTAAACTACTTACAGTAGAATCTGTCTCAGGTTTGTTTCTCTAGGAACCCAAATTAAATTCCTCCTCCTCCTCCTTCTCCTCCTCCTCCTCCTCCTTCTCCTTATCCTCATCCACATCCTCCTCTTCCTCAACATCATCAAAATTATCCTCATCGTCATCTTCATCCTCCTCCTCATCATCATCATCATCATCCTCATCATGACAACAACAATAATACCACTTATTTGGTTCCTACTATAGGGACTTCAGGTTGTTATTCATTATTCTATTAAAATTTTAACTTTCACAACAGGCAGCTATACTGCCCATAAAGATAAAGAGAGGTATGGGGGATTTAAATAAGTTGCTGAGATCTAGACCACTGAGTTAATAATCGAAGGATGGAAGCCAAGATCTATTTGATTCCAAACTCATTTTGCTCATTCTATTTTACTATGCTGCCAGCCACAAAAACTAAAATTTAAATGACTTAAAAACAAAATCCACATGTTGAGCCCTTCTCTATCTTCCAAACATATATTAGAAGGAAATCATTTTATTTCAGTACTTGGAAATAAATATCCAAGAATACATCTGTTAACCTAATAATACTTTCAAAAAGAGTCATCTTGGGCTTCCCTGGTGGCGCAGTGGTTGAGAATCCGCCTGCCGATGCAGGAGACACGGGTTCGTGCCCTGGTCCGGGAAGATCCCACATGCCGCGGAGCAACTAAGCCCGTGAGCCATGGCCGCTGAGCCTGCGCGTCCGGAGCCTGTGCTCCGCAACGGGAGAGGCCACAACAGTGAGAGGCCCGCATACCGCAAAAAAAAAAAAAAAAAAAAAAAAAAAAAAAGAGTCATCAGAAGATGGATAGTATTTTAATTCATCTGGAATATTCCTCCATTAAATGTTTGGTTGTGTCTCCTTTTCGCCACAGCAGCATTTTATAACAGCATGAGACCTCCTCAAGGGCAGGGACTAAGCATTATTTGCGTTTGCGTTCCCAGAAGCCAGCCTAATAGACATTCAGTGAATGTTAGATGAACTGACTGACCTGAGTTTTAGTAAATTTTAATGATATGGAAATGTTTGGGGCAAAAACTGGTTTCACAAAGACTCAACCTGGTTACAAAGGAGATTGCTGTTCCTTGATAAGGGAGAGAAATCTTACAAAATAAGAAGTGAGGTCCACGGTCTTCCCAATGGTGTTATCTATACAGAGAATGATCTGTGCTTCAAAGACATCTGATAAGTTAATGTAAATGGTACATTTGATACAATAGCAATTGTACTGTATGAATTATTTGATACAATAATTGAATATCTTGAAAAAAGTTAAATTGAATTTAGAGTAATCGGGAAGAAGAATTCTGGAGTTTAGAATTCTAGGCGCTATAGTATAGATCTGCTTCATGTCACTGGAGATAACCCACTGGAAATATTGCTGACTCCGTCAAAGAACAAGTGATGCATTTCTTTTCCAAAAGGAAGGAAACAGCTTTTCCTGAAGATTTCATAGTCAAGCTCTGTCCATTAACAATCCAAATGTTTCCACTAATGACATGTATCATTTAATCAAAAAGTAAAGACTACTACTTAGGACTGGGTAGCTGAGCCTTTGCTTACAACACCTTGCCATTTCAAATATTTATGATAAAGTTACTTTACTAGTCTTACAACTTCCTATTTATAATTGTAGAATAGAAGTTTCTAAATTTATGGAAGAAACAGTCTGTGAGACAAACAAATTGTTTAATTGTGCCAATATGCCAATTATACAAAAAAAGTGTATGAATTAAACATTCAAATCCTAAATGGCTACACCTTACAAAGCGTAGAGTGAAACTACCATCAGTCAAAATAAATCCATACCCCACATACAGAGTACAAAATATCTAGAACTTTTGTAGTCCAGTGAATGCTATTTGAGACATATTGGTCATATGAAAATAGATACAGGAAAGAGGAAGAAAATGAAGAGCAAAAGGACAGTTTTCTATAGAATAAAAATATCCCATTATTACATTTCCAAATAACTCTTGTTTTTTTTTTAATATAAGACTCTTAAAATTAATCCTAGAGAAGCAGAATCAAAAATTTACAGTAATTCCCTTCTTCATTAATTCATTATGCAAAATTTTACATTTAGTTTGAAAAAAAATCCTTCCAAAAGTAGAAACTGCATGTAAATTAGAGTCATATTTAGTTGCAGATTATTTTCCCCAACATTTAATTATGAGAATTTTCAATCATACAGCAAAGTTAAAAGAATTGTAGAGTGAAATCCCATATATCCACTACCTAGATTCTACCATTACCATTTTACTGTGCTTCTTCTATTATGTGTCTATGGATCTATACATTCCTCTACCCATTCATTAATCCATCTGTTTCTGGGGCATTTCAAAGTGGTTTTCAAACATCAGAAAAATTCTCCCTAAATGCTTCTGCATGCATACGATTAAATATAGTTCAATATTTGCTTCCATTTTATAAAATTTGCATGCAATGAAAGGCAAAAATCTTGTGTTCATTCTCTGAGTTTTGACAAATGTGCACACCTATGAACACCTGAACCCCTCTCAAGATATAGAACATTGAGCTACAGATTATTTTGAGAAAGAAAAGAAACATGCGGTATAAGCTCTCTTTTCTTTGAAAAAAATCCAAAATATTAAGAGATTTTAAAGTAAAACAAGCGATACCATTTTTTCCCTTAACTTCAATAATTTTTTTCAATTCCATCACAGCAACTAAATAAAGAGCAGCATGTGACATGATGCCTAAGGATTAGTTTGGTTTAGGGAAGGGATGCTATGCCAAATGCCAGCAGTGCCCATGCTGGCAAGATAAATGTAGGGGTAGGTGAGAAAAATACAAAAGGGAGTGGTGGAGACTGCGATCAACACATTCACACTCAGCTCCAGCCTTGTCAGACCTTCAGATTATTCAAGGAGGGCTGGAAATCCAGATTTTTATAGGCAATATGTTAAATTTCTAAAATGTTAACAATTAATTTGAAAATCTTAAAAACATTATGTGGTTCAGTCAGATTGAGTCTGTAAGTCCTCCCTTCCCCAGTGTGCATTTTCTTGCTTGGAGTTTCATGCTATTTCATGACTTGTAGTAGTATATATTTATTATGATCAGCTCATTCTTTGAATCAACAGGTGAGTCTCCGAATCAAGATTTAATGGATCTATTTATCAATATTTTTTAAAAGTTTAAGACTTGAGCACTGAGATACCCTAGATACTATTATAACAGATATAAGAGGATCAGAGAAACCAGAAGCAAACACTAATACAGTCTCTTTCTCCCCAGGTAACAGTCGCCCCTCAGTATCCACAGAGAATTGGTTCCAGGACCCGTCACCGACGATACCAAAGTCCGAGGATGCTCAAGTCCCATAGTGGCCCTCCATATCTGCAGGTTCCACATCTGAGGATAGGGAGGGCTGACTGTATATTTATTGAAAACAATTTGTGTGTAAGTGGACCTGTGCAGGTCAAACCTGTGTTGTTCAAAGGCCAAATGTACACCTGTATACTCTCCCACAAACTGGTACAGATAATATCAGGGTTTTTATAGACACCGTTTCCTCTCACTCTCATCATTTGTTCACTTATTCATTCAGTCAATAAACATATATTATGTATATATGTACCAGGCACTGTCCTAGGTCTGGGGATAGAATTGCAAGTAAAATAAAGACCCAGGTTTCATGGAATTGAGTTCAGGAAAGAAAGACAATTAATGTATAGTATACCTTGTGATTATAAGTGATAGAAGAAAGAGCAAAGCAGCATTAGGGTGAGAGGGTTACATAAGGTGGTCTGAGAAGGAAGACCTCCCTCACAAGATGATATCTGAACAGAGGTGAAAGGAAGGGAGAGAGAAAACCCTAAGAATATCCTGGAGGAGGAGGGGTTCGTGCAGAAAGAACTTGCCAGACTAAATGGAAAGACATCAAATCCATCCCCAAAAAGCATGTCACCAAATGCAAACTTATATATGTGTGCTTCCCTTTAAGAATATCCATTCTCACATAAAGTATATGCAAAGTATATCCAAACTGAGAGAACAATTCACGATTTGGGATTTAAAGATATGAAACTCTAGTGAGGATTTACCACAAGCTTTTTATTCAGAGGGGTCAATTCTATAATTAAGATATAATATGATTTACAATTTTTGAGGTACACTCTGGGGAATGCATTCATTCCATGAGGAGGGTCCTCCCTACCAACAGAACTCATAAGTGCTGCACACTGAAACATAGAATAAGAAGGGGCCAAATTATGTATGGTTGGTAGATGATTTTCATATAAAAGGAGAGCTAGATGAAGAATAAAAATGTGAGCTTATTCTATAGTCTTCGGAGATTATGTCTGATTTTCTTTCCTTGACCCCCTCTGAATGGAGAGTAGGATTAGGAAAGTTAAAGAACCTGTATCTTGCCAACCTTGCAAGGGACTGATGTCAGGTGGTGCTAATCCACCTTGACATAGGATTTTCTTGCTCAGGAGCTCAAAACAGGGAAAAGGGATAATGACAACAACATCACCTGACCCAGCAATGTCTCTGTCTTTTGTCACCCATCATGCCAGTTTCAGAAAAGTCAGTCAGTATAACATTTCAATCAGAAACTGGCAGAATTTGCCTTTTTTACACCTGTCAACACTGAAGATAATTGTGCTCTCAGAGCCATCCCACTGAAAGGAATATATGGAAATTAGAAATATATCACCTTTCCAAGAAACTGCCAGTGTCTGGGTGGCTTTGTGAACTCTCTTTCTTTTCCGTTTAATGTAAAACTAGAAGGGGAAGGACAGGGAAAGGGAAGGTTGGAAGCACACAGTGAAATATGTTCGGCTGCCTGCAAAGTTATCACATTGAAGTTTCCACTGCTTCTTGCCTTGACATAAACACTTCATAGTCTCCAATTATATTAATTGCTCATGTGGTAAAATACCATCTGGGTAATAAACATAACCAAGTTCACAGACAAGATAAATTTGAAAATGTCCTGAATGTAAACAAGGGCAATATAAAGATATTGTTCCATAATTTTTTGGTTTTAGAGTTTTATTTTTAATAAACTGGGACTCTTTTGAAAGTCTACATTCAGCTGAGGTAAATATTAAGACTATGACTCTGTTATTAATTAAGAACATTGCCATAACATCTTGTCTTTTAGAATGTATGTGAAGACATTTACAATATTCCAGAAAACTGAATCTGAACCATAATTCTTTGTGACTTATCAAAAGCTACCAGGGCCTTTAAAAGTATGGTAAAAGTCTCCCAATGATGAAAGATTCCTAAGACATTCACGTGTGAGGCGGGTTCCTAGCATCCAGAAACTGGCAACAGCGGCCTTTATGTCTAATGCTTTCCTCTCACCCCACCTCCACTCCATTAATCAGTGGAAAAATGTGAGACACATCCTTACCAGAACTTATTGTCTCTGCATTTGGGGACAAAGCAAGACTGAAGGTCCCAGTTTCTCAAAAAGAAAGATAAGCAGCCTGTCAACAAGCCAGCAGCATTGTTTTTCAGTTCCCAAAGCTAATTAAAAAATAAAGGATTTATGGTACACATGATCAATGCATCATAATAATTTTTTAAAAGTTACTCACTGGGAAAATTAGATATAACTCCTTTTTCTGAGGAAGAATTTTATAAAATATCTTAGTGGTGTGAGCGTTGATATACTCACTTGTGCAAAAATGGGCCCAATTCTTAAGAGTACCCACTGCTACTGACTCAGGGCTTTTATATTACCCACCATCCCTAAATCTGGGATCAAATCATTTTCATACAAGGTCTTCCCTCACTCCCTCTGCATTCTCTCTTCTCCCACGACCAGCCCACCTCATCCATGCCCCTGGAAAAGCAAGAGTCAAGGGAGAAGGGTGGAAGAGGATATTTTTAAGTTGATTAAACTTGGTCAGGAAAGGTAAAAGAGGTATCACCCTGTATATGTGGGTACTCTCCTCTGCAAAAAAACTTATGTACTCTTCTCCCCCTAGGTAAAAGAGGAAAGTGGGATTTTGAAAGGGAAAATGTGTTTGGCTCAAAATATTACACAAAATGGAACTGAGATAATTTTGAACATAGTGACATGAGCTGGCCAGAGAAATGTCTTGATTTCAAGTATTGCCAAATATTGTCTAAGTCGAGGTAAAGTAACTGAATTTCTAAGCCATTTGTTCACTTGTCAATCCATTCCTTTGTTCATCAGTTAGGCAGTCATACGTCAAATATCTACTGAGTACTTACTACGTGGCAGGAAGTTCCGGGCATTAGGGATACAGCAGTGAAACAAGACACACAAAGTCCCAACTCTCACAGAACTTAACACTTGGAGGGAGGCCAGGTTCAGGGAGTCAGAGAACAAACATACAGACTCATAGATACATGAGATAATCTTTCAGACTGTGATACATATTATGAAGAAAACTGAGGAGGGTTATGGATGGAGAGGTGAGGGAGAGGGGCTGGTCAGCACAGGAGGTACCTTCTGAGTTGACATCTGGACGACAGCAGGGGGCCAGCTAGGTAAGGATGCAGCAGGGAAGAGAACCTGGGTGGAGGGGTGAGAAACTCTCGTGTCCTGAAGAGGGTGATAGCTCCATGTGAGCCTGGAACAGGAAGCAGGCCAGGGTGGATGAAGCTGAGGGAGTCACAGGCAGAGCCATGGGAGGTGAGGGCTGGGAGAGCAGCCTCAGAGGCAGCTGGGCTCCTGCGAGCCAGGGTCAGCAGCGTGGACTTTGCTCTAAGTGCGAAGGGATCCCATTAGAGGGTTTTAGACAGGGGTGGTAGTGTGACCTGATCTGTGCATTTTAAATATTACTTTGGATTCAGTGCAATCCCTATCAAACTACCAATGGCATTTTCACAGAACTAGAACAAAAAAATTCACAAATTTGTATGGAAACACAAAAGACCCTGAATAGCCAAAACAATCTTGAGAAAGAAATATGGATCTGGAGGAATCAGGCCCCCAGACCTCAGACTATACTACAAAGCTACAGTAATCAAGAGAGTATGGTACTGGCACAAAAACAGAAATATAGATCAATGGATCAGGATAGAAAGCCCAGGGATAAACCCCCACATGTATGGTCACCTTATCTTTGATAAAGGAGGCAAGAATATACAATAGAGAAAAGACAGCCTCTTCAATAAGTGGTGCTGGGAAAACTGGACAGCTACATGTAAAAGAATGAAATTAGAACACTCCATAACACCATACACAAAAATAAAATAAACTCAAAATGAATTAAACACCTAAATGTAAGGCCAGACACTATAAAACTCTTAGAGGAAAACATAGGCAGAACACTCTATGACATAAATCACAGAAAAGATCCTTTTTCACCCACCTCCTAGAGAAATGGAAATAAAACCAAAAATAAACAAATGGGACCTAATGAAACTTAAAAGCTTTTGAAAAGCAAAGGAAACCATAAACACGACAAAAAGACAACCCTCAAAATGGGAGAAAATATTTGCAAATGAAGCAACTGACAAAGGATTAATCTCTAAAATTTACAAGCAGCCCATGCAGCTCAGTATCTAAAAAACAAAAAAACGGGCTTCCCTGGTGGTGCAGTGTTGAGAATCCTCCTGCCGATGCAGGGGACATGGGTTCGTGCCCCAGTCCAGGAAGATCCCACATGCCACAGAGCGGCTGGGCGCATGAACCATGGCTGTTGAGCCTGGGCATCCGGAGCCTGTGCTCCACAACGGGAGAGGCCACAACAGTGAGAGGCCTGCATACCACACACACAAGAAAAAAAAAAGAAAAAAAAAGGAAAAAAAAAAAAACCAACAACCCAATCCAAAAATGGGCAGAAGACCTAAATAGATATTTCTCCAAAGAAGATATACAGACTGCCAACAAACACATGAAAGGATGCTCAACATCACTAATCATTAGAGAAATGCAAATCAACACTACAATGAACTATCAACGCACACCAGTCAAAATGGCCATCATCAAAAAATCTAGAAACAACAAATGCTGGAGAGGGTGTGGAGAAAAGGGAATCCTCTTGCACTGTTGGTGGGAATGTACATTGATACAGCCACTATGGAGAACAGTATGGAGGTTCCTTAAAAAACTAAAAACAGAACTACCATATGACCCAGCAATCCCACTAGTGGGCATATACCCTGAGAAAACCATAATTCAAAAAGAGTCATGTACCACAATGTTCATTGCAGCTCTATTTACAGTACTCAGGACATGGAAGCAACCTAAGTGTCCATAGACAGATGAATGGCTAAAGAAGATGTGGCACATATATACAATGGAATATTACTCAGCCATAAAAGGAAATGAAATTGAGTTATTTGTGGTGAGGTGGATGGATCTAGAGTCTGTTATACAGAGTGAAGTAAGTCAGAAAGAGAAAAACAAATACTGTATGCTAACACATATATATGGAATCTAAAAAAAAAGAAAAAAAAATCGTTCTGAAGAACTCTGGGGCAGGACAGGAATAAAGACACAGACTTAGAGAATGGACTTGAAGATACGGGGAGGGGGAAGGGTAAGCTGGGATGAAGTGAGAGTGGCATGGAAATATATATGCTACCAAATGTAAAACAGATAGCTAGTGGGAAGCAGCCGCATAGCACAGGGAGATCAGCTCGGTGCTTTGTGACCACTTAGAGGGATGGGATAGGGAGGGTGGGAGGGAAACGCAAGAGGGAGAAGATATGGGGATATATGTATATGTATAGCTGATTCAGTTTGTTATAAAGAAAAAAGTACCACACCACTGTAAAGCAATTATACTCCAATAAAGATGTTAAAAAAAAAAAAAAAAAAAACTACCAGGGCTTCCCAGGTGGCGCAGTGGTTGAGAGTCCGCCTGCCGATGCAGGGGACATGGGTTCGTGCCCCAGTCTGGGAAGATCCCACATGCCACGGAGCGGCTGGGCCCGTGAGCCATGGCCGCTGAGCCTGCGCGTCCGGAGCCTGTGCTCCGCAACAGGAGAGGCCACAACAGTGAGAGACCCGCGTATCGCAAAAAAAAAAAAAAAAGCTACCAAAAAAAAAAATCATAAAAAAAATATTACTTTGGATGATGCACGGAGAATGGTCAGTTCCGAGGCCATTTTACACAGATGTCCAGTAGAACTGAGTCCCAGTTACACAAATTCTTAACCTGCTCTTTAAAATACCCTTTCTAGGGGGTGCTTCACTCCTCCTTGCCTTCTTTCCTGTTTCCTAAAATTATGGAATGAGCTATCATATCTGAGTCATTGTCTCAAGTTTTACTTTTGGAAGAACCAAACTAGGACACTATATAATGCACTTCCAAACAGCTCAGTACTCACACGAGCTCCCTTCCACAGTGGAGCAGAGTTTCCCAACCACTATCCTGGTGATCAGTCCAGGAGTAAAAGGAGAGTAGACAGAAAATCACATGCAGGAGGAACTCTTAAATCATGGCCAAGAAGACACCCTGACCCCATCTGACTAGAATTACAGTCACACAGATAGAACTTCCATAAGAAAGATGTACAAAATGTCTGTGACATTAATTATTATCTGACTTAAAATTTTGACAGAATTCAGTTAAAAACTGAACATGTTGAGACAGGCACTGGAACAAAGCCCCAACCTAGTCAGATGTACATCCTGATTTACTGCAGATGGGCACCAAGTCATTTTGCCAATTTGGATGTTCCCAGTAAGGTTTCACAAACAGATCTGTTCTCCAACAATCTCAGCCATCAGTCAAAAGTGGAACAAATAAAAGAAATGTGACAATTTACACACACACACACAAACATACACCAAGGTTAAACCCAGTTACTTTAGATTTTGTTCAAAGTTCAAAATAATCTATCATCATCATTCTATTATTTTGCTACTAAAGAACTTGCATTCTTGCATTTAGCCATTTTATCCTTATTTATGATGGTAAACTTTGTCCATTAAGAATAAAATAAATAATTACTAGCTATTTTACATATGTTCTCTACATCCCCAATTCTCATATACTGTTCTTTATTCTTCCTCAAGTATAATATGAAACTAAGTTCAATTCTCTTCTGTTCAAGCTATGAAGTTTTCTTCATTCTTCTGTACGCAATGAAATCCTCTACTTAAGACATGAAAGTTTAAAAGTATTAGCCAGTCAAATTCCAACAATATTAAAGGTGAATGCATTTTTTAAGATATGACAACAGTAAGAGAGAATTATTTTATACTAAACGGCAAAAGTCTATGTTGTATATATACATGTTGTTGGGCATCGTGGCGAAGTTCTTCTTTGTGAGAGCTCTGTGAAACTATAGGTTATTTCTCCCAATGACAAATAGTTCAAAAGATTTTACTTCTCAAGAGTTGCCATGAAAAATTGAGACACAGATGCAGAGAACAAACGTATGGACACCAAGGGGGGAAAGCAGCAGTGGGTGGTGGTGGTGGTGTGATGAATTGGGCGATTGGGATTGACATGTATGCACTGATGTGTATAAAACTGATGAGTAATAAGAACCTGCTGTGTAAAAAAATAAATAAAATAGAATTTTTTAAAAAAAGAGTTGCCGTGCCCCAGCTTTTATTTTGTGAAGCCATGAGGTGTGTCTCTCCAGTAATCACGAGAGCTATTTGTAACAGATTGAAACTAGTTCATATGTTCTAATAAGTAAACACTACTCCATAAACAAAGACTTACATTAGTTCTAATCTTAATACTGTCTATCTGTAAAGAATTAAAGAATTAATGAAAACTCCCACAAATTCAATTCTAGGGTACCTTTTCAGGATACAATACGACAAGTTCAGTTCCTCATGCTTAAGCCTGTTTGTACAAATTATTTGAGTACTACCTGGCCATCAAGTCCAAGGAAAGTGAGGTCTTGGTAAAGTCATGGCAGCTAAGGGAAGATGCTGGGGAGACCTCAGGGCATAACTAATTCTGCCTTGCTATTTATTCAAGGTTTTAGTGACTATTAAGCCATAGCTTCCCAGGTATCTAATCAAACCAATGCCCAAGTCTTAGAGAGGACTCCTCCTAGGATAAGTAGGTTACCCTTATAAAGATGCTTAACTGATTCAAGAGTAGAATGACTTAATCTTAAATTTGGAAAGGATGCTGGAGGTTCCCTTAACCCTCCAAACCAATGTAACAGCACTCTGAGATAAAATCATTCACCCTCTGCTTAAATATTTCTAACTAAGAAGTACTCACTAGCTCCCAAGGGGGCATCATTCTATTTTTAGATGGCTTTGGTTATTAAAAAGCTCTTTCTGATAATAAATCAAAACCTCTCTCCTTACCTCTATTCTCCATTGGTCCTAATTTTGTCTCCAAGGACAACAGAGCATATCTCATTGCTCTGTTTACTGTCTTTTATTATCTGTTCTGAAACTTTCTTTTCCCTCCCTTCCATTAATTAACTTTGGGCCCTTGGAGAGTGAATAAATTATTTTAAATATTTTTGGACATTGAGGGCCTAGCACAAAGTAGATGCTCAAAAAATGTATACTGAAAAAATTGACATAGAGCAATCTCCATGCCCTTCTAAAATATGTCTGTCTATGAAGATATTCTTGATCAACAGGATTATCCATTGGTTCCCCAGTCATACATAATACCCATTATAACAGAGAAAATTAATTTTTCTATATTTAAATCAAATTTTATGTTACTGGAGGAAAAAGGATAAATCAATGCTCTAATTTGACAATGCTGTCCTTTCTGTGTTTTAGGCTTTCTTTGCTGAATCTCCATTCAATCCTCAAGAAACACAGATGTAATTGATAATTTAGGTTTTAAAAAAAGACAACCTAAATTTTTCTACCTATTCAACTGGTATTTGTTGAAAATAGATTGTGAGGGTTTTAAAGAGCATCTTTTCTGCAGGGAAAGAACTAATATTATAGGGATTGACCATCAAATTAGTACACGGCACATTTAAGAACCTTAACGTAGTTACTATTGTTTCAAGCTACAGTATATATATGTTGACACATTAAACTATATCCAACGGACTTCCCTGTGGTCCAGTGGTTAAGATTCCACGCTCCCAATGCAGGAGGCCCGGGTTCGATCCCTGGTCAGGGAACTAGACCCCACTAACCTCAACTAAGAGCCTGCATGCCTCAACTAAAGATTCCATGTGCCGCAACTAAAAAAAAAAAAAAAAAAAAGCTCCTGCATGCCGTAACTAAGACCTAGCACAGCAGAAAAAAAAAAAAAAAAACTAAATCCAAAAAGTGAATCTCCAAACACAGGTAAGAAGACTCTCAATTTAAATTCTTTACCTTGATCATAAGTAAAGCAAACTTGACTTTACTAGTGCTTCCAATGAAAGTATTTGCAAAGAAAGTAACTAATTATTCTAGTGGAAGAGATATAGAACAGGATGTGAGAGTTTTAAAACAACACTATTTAAGGTTAAAGGTAAAAAATAATCTCATAATATGACCAGATATATAGGAAACAGGTGTAAATGAAACTTTGCTATTTTACTTCCATTTCCATTCTCTTTTTCTTCTTCCAAGATCAAATAGTTCACCATCTGGCCTACCATAAAGCTAAACCTAGCAGTCATTTAATCTACTTCCTATAAATTTGTGAGTCTTAATAATCAAGAAAGTATTACAAATATAGAATCACAAGTCATGTGACTACCTGTCCCTTACAGATTAAATACAACTTTACATTTTTTGGTCCCTCCCACAAGACAGAAGGTATAGCAAGACACCACAAGCTCAGCACACTTCAGTAATCTCTGCTACAAAGGCCTAATTCCAATACATCAACTAGATCCAAAACTTCAAGTCCACATCAATAATTCAGTACTCTGAGCAGTATATGCAGTAAATTTAAGCAGACATGAAGTGATTGACATTCTAAGAAAATACCAGCAACATGTATTTGAGCAACAGGTGTTCAGGTCACCACATCTGGAGAATTCAGTCTCTTAAGAGGAAACACATTAGAAAAATAAAACAAAACAAAACCTACTAATGAAAACCAACTTGCCCAAACATTGAATGGCTATAAATGACCTTAATCATATGGTACATGTACATACTAACGGTTCTTAATATTGTACAAATTTTACACTAAAAATGTTACTAGTTATAAGAGGTTGTTTTTTGCATAAAATATCAAGGCTATGCTTCTTAGAAACCTTGGATCTTAAAATCATTATATTACTATTATCCTTAGAATAAGCAGGTGTTAGGTCCCTAGTAGGTACTGAGGGAATGTTCATTCAATGGAGAATTTAATGAATCTGCAATGAACACAAACTGAAATCATCACATAATAAAGAAAAAAAAAAATTCATTGGGATGTGTCCACACAGTGAATGTGGAGTACTGAGAGGAACCTTCAGTGAGAAATTGAGGCACAGCTTTCATAAGGCCAGTTGGAGAAAAGGAAATCTGGGTGGGGAGATACAACTTCCCACCAGACTTGTTACTCCCTGGAGGCTTGAGTGAGCTCCTCAACCTCCCCCCACAGAGGTGGCCTCCAGTGGTTTGATGGCTCTGTGTCTGGTGCTCATGGCCATAGCTGGGGCAAGTCATTTCCACTGGCTCTGAGGGTCACAGATGAGGCCATTTGATAAACTATAAATCTGTAGGCAAAGTATACACATCACCTCCATTACCAGTACTACCACTAATGAAAAAGAGCTGCTCTATTAATTTCCTGGGGCTGCTGTAACAAGTTACCCAAACTTGGTGGCTTAAAACAGTAGGAATTTATTCTGTCACAGTTCTGGAGGCAGAAGTCTGAAATCAAGATGTCAACAAGTCCATGCTCCTTCACAGGCTCCAGGAAACAACCTTTCCTTGCTTTTCCAGGCTTTGGTGATTCCAGACATTCTTTGGCTTGGGGCCACACAACTCCAATCTCTGTCTCCATCTTCACATGGTCTTCTTTCCTGTGTGTCTCTGTCTCAAATCTCCCTCTGACTTTAGGCCACCCTAAAGCTAGGATGATCTCATCTTGAGAACCTCAACTTAGTTATATTTGCAAAGACCCTTTCTCCAAACAAGGTCACCTTCACAGGTTCCAGAGAACATATGTCTTGGGGGGCACAACATTCAACCCACTACACTTTTCCTTCCCTCCTGCTCCTACCTTTTCTGTGTCTAAACTACAAATGGAAAATAAAATGACTTCCAGAGCTTTCATTTAGTTTTGACTAATGGGTTTGTATTTTGGGGAAAATAAAAAGAGAAAATGACAGAAATGTTAGTGGAGAAAATACCTTGCCAAGCAAGTGTACGTGGTGATTATTATGTTATTATCAACAACATTTTGCTACTGGGATATACAAGTTTGTTCCTCTAGAATGGGATATTTGTAGGAGTTAAGTAAAGCATAGCCTGCTGATTTGAACAGTAAGTCTCTTGCTTTAGATTTAATCATTAATTGCCATTCTGTTATGTATGGCATAAATGAGAAAATTAAACACAAATTTAAAAATTGAAGATAAATTGCATTTCAGAATTCTTAATCAGCTTGGAAGTTTGGAAGGATACCAGCATTTAAACCAATGCTGTAACATCAAAATGTACTCAGCTAACAATTAGACCTAATATTCTTAATGTAAGGTTTCAACTCTTAAGCTGCTCTAAGTAAGCATCAAAACAAATCCTGCAGGTGAGAACATCTATTTCTGGAGCTATTAAGATCACCAGAATATCTGAAAGTAAGCAGGAAACAGCTCACTATAATACATATATAAATCACACGGTTTTAGAAATGACCCCTTCTGAGAGCTAAGTAAAAAATAAGGAAGTGCTTCCTTTTCCTTTTTGACAAGATAATTCCTGATAGTTTTGCATGCTTTCTGACACTTTTGCTCTTGATACTGTTTCACAGACATAAAGGAATGTGGCAGTTGCTGCTAGTCTTCAACCCCCATCCCGTGAGCCTCATCGCTTCCCTGGGATGTCTAATTTCTAGTATCTGCCTCTCTGCCTGAGAGCTTCCCCACAAGCTGCAAAAAGCCACATCACAAAGGGGCCTGGGGACATTAACACCATCTCCTGAATTTCTCAACAGATGACTGACAGAGGTTGGGGTATAAATATCCCAGCTCCCTTACCTTTATGTGGCATAACTCAGTGTCTAAATCTACACTGTTTCCCAGACTGTCCCTATGGCACTAAGCTTCTGTCACCCACAGTTGTAACCGTTTTGACACTGTATCCCTTTAGGTTGCCTTCCCTTCCCTGAATCCCTGGATCACTTTCTATTCTCCCCTTCCTTCAGAATAAACTACTTGCCCTCAAATCTGTCGGAGACTCTACTTCTGAGGCAACCCAACCTAAAACAGGGAACAAGGATCATTATTACCTTTCAAAAAATAAAATAAAAACCTCTTTGCTTTAAAATGACCTCAAAAGCGAATCTTTCTAAAACCACTGCCACACACTACATAGCGATGTACCAACATTAAAAATGAGAACCCATAATTGTATAGCCCTGGGGCAGGCAGTGCTCATTAATGAAAAGGTACATCCCAGCCCCTTCTTCCTTCACCAGAATCCCGATTTCATTCAAGCACTGAATGGCTATGTGACTCTGGGTAACCCAACTCCTCCAAAGGTCCAGGGAACAAACTGATTAATGTTACCAATCATGTTCATTTATTTTCCATTTTTACTGACTGCTTAGGAATGGACAGGAAATGTACTTCTGGCTGATAGGACAAGAACAGGATAAGCTTTACGGGAAGCTTCTGAGAATGTTTATCTCAATCTTTAAAAATACAGAGAAGAGTCATTCTCTCCCCTGGCCTATATATATTGCGTAAGGAGGTGGTCAAGAATTTATAGTAGCCATATCACAAGCATGAACTGACCAGCCTGAAGACAAAAGACAACATGCTAAGGGTGGCTGGGCAGAAAGATGAAAGGAGAATTGGATCTTTGTTATCTTCCAACAATTGAATTAACTAATCCTGTAATAGCCATATCTCTGGACTTGTTCTGGGAAATAATAAATCTCCTTTTGTTTAATCTCTTGGGTATTCTGTTAACTACAGCCTAAAACTAATACAAATGTTTTTTGCATTGTGCAAAATGTTTTCACACAGAGTATCGCATCTCTCTAGGTAAGGGCAACCTAACTATTAGTTCCTGTATTGATCTCTCAGCTACAACTGCATTTAATGCTCTTTCCTGAGAAGTCACTGAAAATGGAACTAAATAAATATAATTGGTTACAACTAATCCAGGTTTACCCCCCTGGATCTAGTTACACATGGCAGAAAAAGGCAGAGGAGGGAAAGTTAATGAAAAACCAGGACTTAATCTATGCTGCAGTTACTGTTATATAAGACCCATAACCATACAGCTACCTCATAGGTTTGACGTAAGTGTTAAATGAGACAACGCACATACAGGTTTTACCAAGAGTGTGTTATATTGCTCTGTAATCGCTGATTACTCTTTACTACTGGATCAGAGAAGAGGGCTCAACCAACTCTAAGCAATGAACAACAACTGTTTTCTGGGCAATAGAAAAATCAACTGACTCTTGAAATAATCCACAAGCGATGTGAAGAGGTGTTGGAATGAAAAAAGGTACCTCAGGGAGAAGAATCAGTTTAACAAAGGCAACGGAGGAAGAAAGAGCAGGAGACTGGGGAGGAACTATTAGCAAGTCAGGCTACTAAAAGTACTAGGTAGACTGGTAAATAAAGAGGATAAAAATGCAGGCAGGGACTAGAGCACGGACTTTGTAGTCTATGTCAAATGTAGAGACTTTATTCTCAGGGGCAGTCGAGTTTATTAAAGGTCAGGCTGTATCTTACATTAAGATTAAATAAGATTATATAAGATGTTGGTTTATATCATACTAATGGCTATTGAGGATGGAATTGAGAAAGGCATGGCTAAAGGGAGCCTCATCTCATTTCCCTCAAATCAAATCCCTTCTTCGTGAACCAGGCTGCTTGTTTTACTCAGCCTTCCTGAAGACACTTATTTAATCAGCCCTTTCTCCTAAACCATAGTGATGGGGATAATTGCCCCCTAAGTGGACATGGAAAATAATACTAAATTTAGAGGCACTCATTTAATTCAGAACAGAGTGTCATCAAACCTCACAGACTCAGCTGAACCTCACGTGAAAAACATTAGGACATTCTGCGATGTGTCTAACAGATCATTAAGAAATACTTTTCCAAACATATACTTTTTCTTAGCTATTTTAATGAAAATCACAGAAAATGAAACTGCTGAAATCCATGATTTCACAATGCACAGTGTGAGTCATTGCCCCTAGAGCATTCTTTCTCTAGATATGGCATGTTAGCATATTTTCCTATAATGTTAGTGTAATCCATTGATGTATATTTTATTTGTGGTTTTCAGGTTGTTCTCTAGAGACCTGTTTTTTTGATGCCTATGTAATTGGGGTTGGTTGTAAGCATATTTTGGAAAACTAGCTGATATAAAGGAGTGTTGTCAATGTCTGCGAAAGGTTGAACTCAAAACTGTAATCTGAAAAGAAATATAAATCAGACTTAAAAGACTTCTGTCTATGAAGAGAAAATTCCAACTAGAAACACTAACAGTAGTTGACAGTTTAATTTGAAACATATAGGCAAGACAAGATGGCTCCCTTGATTTACTAATGCCTTTTTCTTTTTAAACTAAAAAAGTGTAAGTGTGAATGAGCAGAATGTAAATGAAATTCTGAAAGACAACACTGGATCTTCATAAAGCCAGTATGCCCTCAAAGTAGTTCTATCTTCTGCAGTGTCAGAATTTGTGTCATTTTTTCACCCATCCTATTTTAACTGATAAATAAAAAAGAACGATAACAAGAAAGGGAACCAGGATTTAGAGACAATAGGAAAAAATGTATTTTCTATGCAATTGAAGTTCCACAAGAGTCATGATAGAGTTGAAAGAAACATCATGAAAAAATACTGATGTCAGAGTCATTCTGGTGACTTTCATTGCACCTTTACAGTACTCTAAGCTATGCAAGATATTTGATTACAAGCATCATGACAGTAAAAAGGTGTTTCTGTTTGTTTTTTTTTTTTAAATCAGCATCCTGACATCAGCCTTACTCACTGCTTTGTACTTAGAAATCAATTTTGTGGTAAATGTTTCTCCCTCTCACCCTCTCCAACCCCTCCAAACCTCCAAGGAGCATGATCAAAGGAGGGATAGATTTATACAGCTTGGTCATCAACATGGATCCAATATCTGTTGGATCCATTGAATGGAAAACCAGCAGGAACAGGGGGAAAATGTAACAGGCAACTTGAAATTAATGGGACTACATGGTTTATTTGACATCTTTATTTATCACTCTCTGGAAATGCAAATGATCTAAAAAGTTATTTGAAGTGCTTTAACACCCAACTGTCCTAATTAACATGCCTAAATGCCATTAAAAATGCAGAATAGGGTATGGCACCTCTCTAAAATTGTCCATAAACCTAAAATAGGCACAGCAATATGGTAAAATATGGCCAGGCACAAGCAACCACATGGCATTGTAGAAAGATGTCAATTACAGAGTCTGACAAACTTGGGCCTGAAGCTTAGCTTGGTCATTTACTCACTGTGTAACTTTCAGCCCCTCACTTTTCCTCTCTGTGCCTTGCTTTCCTCCTCAGTAAGATGGAAATAATACTTGCACTACAGTGAAATTATGGAGAATAATGATAATGTAGTGACTAGCACAGCACCTACTACATGGTGGATGCTTAATAAACATTAATGATCATCACTATCATTAACATTGCTATTTTCAACAACTTGGAACTGAATGTGTTCAAATGACAAACAGAAAAAAGTGTAGACAGCCCTAATTATAAACAGTCTATATCCCCAAAGTTCATCTAACCAATCTTGGAGAGGTAACTTCAGATTTTTGTATAGAAATATTATGACAGTTGGTGGATAGGTTGACGAATAAGAAAATGGTGTCTATTTAAACACCAAAATACCCAAAGGGTATTCTAAAGCCAAATGGCCAGTTATAAAGGAGTTTAAATTAGAAAATCAATTCAAAATTCTAAACTGGGGTGCCAAGACCACATCTTCTCTACCTGTGTTCTTGATAAGAAAAAAAGAAACTTGGTGCTCTTCCCAACTCCTCAAATGAGAATGGGGTTCTCCAAGCCGCAAGCTTTCACCCCTAGCAGGGTGAGGGAGTTCCTGCAAGGTGAAAACAATCCAGAGAGAGAGTGAGGCATGTGAAGAAGCAAGACAAGGGACTCTGTTATGAGAAGCAGTACAGAAGCCAATCAGGACCAGGAGGAAGGGCTGGGGAAGCTAACGAAAAGGTCAAGAACTTGAGAAGCATCAATGAAGGGGGTGAAGTAAGAGCAAGGGAGAGTATTCTGATCATGCCCTTCCCTTCCCCTTTACTGGAATCCTTGAGGTGAGCAAAGGCACTGTGAGTCAAAGGCCAATGCCAGCAAAGGACAAGAGCGTGAACATAACGGGTACTGACACATACGTAAGTATCATGCATCCTTCCTTCCCTTCCCCCTGTTACTCCTGCCTTGCCACCGCTAGTCCACATTTGGCACTGGGACAAAATGAGAGTGAAATTCCAATTTACTACAATAAATTAGAAAAGAAAACCTCCATTTATCCGGTCAGCTTCTTTCTTTCCAAGAGAAAGCTCAGGGCATCTCTAGAGCTCTTGACAACTTTTGAGGCTAAGATGGAGAAGGTGGTTAAAAATATGCACAGTTTGAAGTGATGGTTGAATTTGGACCATGTAATTATATTGGAAATGACACTGGTGCATCAGGAAAAGTGAACCCTGAAGGGGACAGGCTAACTCAAAGAGGAGTTCTGAAAGAATTTCACCAATTTGTTGAAATAAATTGGAGATAGGTTTCTCCAACAGGAGATTTCAGCCATAACCAGAGTGACTATATATCCTGCTTTATGAGTTCTGACCCAATGCAATTATAAATACAGTTTCTTTCACTTTTAAAGTGTCATGTTTTAAATAATAAATTATATAATCACTCTAGCCATAACCTATACAGCAGTGGTCCCCAGGCTTTTTGGCACCAGGAAGCAGTTTCATGGAAGACAATTTTTCCAAGGACAGGGGTGGGGAGATGGTTTCAGGATGATTCAAGCGCATTACATTTATGGTGCACTTTATTTCTATTTTTATTACATTGTAATATATAGTGAAATAATTATATAACTCATCATAATGCTGGCAGGATGCGGAGCTCAGGTGGTAATGTGAATGATGTAGAGCAGCTGTAAATACAGATGAAGCTTTGCTCACTCACCCACCACTCACCTCCTGCTACACGGCCCGGTTCCTAACAGGCCACAGACCAGTACCGGTCCATGGCCCGGGGGTTGGAGACCACTGCTATACAGCATATGCCATCAACGACTAAGGATATTTCAGAGTACATGATTTTATTTGCGTTTTATCAAGAACACTCATCACAGTGGCCTGTGAAAGGAGCTTCATTAAACCCCTAGAGATGCAGCAAGCACAGATTGAAAACCCTAACCTACCTTGGCAGGATGTGCTGCTTCCTATCCGACAGCATCACCCCATACTGGTGAAAAGAGATGTGTCAGAAGGTATAAGTCATTTCAGTGTAAACAAATAGAATCTTGATTAAAAGATTTCCCATGGAATAACTAGCTGTCAGAAGACAAGAACTGGCAGGACTTCCCTGGTGGTCCAGTGGTAAAGAATCTGCCTTCCAATGCAGGGGATGTGGGTTCCATCCCTGGTCAGGGAACTAAGATCCCACATGCCATGGGGCAACTAAGCCTATGCGCCACAACTACTGAGTTCAGGTGCCTCAACTAGAGAGACTGCGTGCTGCATACTACAGAGCCCACATGCTCTGGAGCCTGTGTGCCACAACTAGAGAGAGGCCCACGCACCACAGCAAAGAGCCCACGTGACGCAACAAAAGATCCCGCATGCCACAATGAAGATCCCGTGCCGCAACTAAGACCCGATGCCGCCAAAAATAAATAAATAATAAATCTTAAAAACAAACAAAAAAAACACAAGAACTGGCAATATCTATGGATAGTGGAGTGAAAGTCAGGGCCTGTACTGACCACAAGGATGAATTAGCAGAGGAGAACCATGGTGAGATGAAAACATAAAACAAAAATAAAAGGAATTATGACTAAGGATATTGGGAACAGGCTGACAATTCTCCCCACCAATTAGATTACATTCATACATACTCTCTTTATTCATCCAACAGGCATTTATGAAGTGCTCACTATGTACCAGGCATGTTGCTAGGTATTAAGAATACAAAGAAAATAATACGTAGTCGTCACTGTGAAAATGCTCACAGTCTTCTATAGGAGACAAACCTGTAGGTACCAGAATATAAAGGAAATTTTATTTAAATGTCGATTTAAATTTCATTTAAAATTTTAACTGTTTAAATTTTATTTAAATAAAATACTTAGTATAGTGCCTGGCATAGGGTAAACTAACTATAAATGTTACCTATAATTAACAGTATAATACTCTGTTCCCATTCACTGGCTCCCAAAAAAAGATGAATTTTTAAAGAGTGAAGACTTTGATAAGCAACCTAAGGTCAGGGAAAAGGCACCCAAGGGCATAAGCTTTAGAAACAATAGAAGCTTTTTCTCAATTTGTGCAAATTGAGGGTGGCAACTAACTTGCTTAAGTTGACGAAGCACACGTTTGGGAAGATATAAGGAAGAGATGATATTATGAAAAAGAAAAACATGAGACATTCTGCTTGAGGAAAAAAGGAAGTATGCGATCCACTTTTATTAAATCTCTGCTTTGTAGTTCATGATGTAAATCCTCTTTCCTGTCTTCTCTGGAAATCATCAGTGAAGCCTAAACTGCAGTATATGTGTGTGTGTGTGTGTGTGTGTGTGTGTGTGTGTGTGTGTGTGTGTGTGTGTGTGTCTGTCTGTCTGTCTGTCTGTCTGTCTGGTGCTAATGTTCTGCTTAAGTTTGGTTGAGGAAAGGAGCTTCTGGAGGAGAGATGGAGAGAGGAGGGACTGATCAGAGCAAAAGATCCAGAAGCAAAACAAGACAAAACAAAGCAAAAGCATATCATTATAGGTTGAAGATAAAGGAAAGGTGAAAGCAGAATGAGACCAGTAAAAAGGAGAATAGTCAGCTCTACATGGGGAGGTCAGGAAAGGTTATACAAAGTAGGTGGTATATGAGCTGAGTCATAAAGAATGGGTATTTCACCAGGGAAGATGGCGGAACAGGAGCGAGGAATAAGGGATCAATATGTGGGAGAGTATGCAGACTGTGGCATCCAGTTCCATCAAATAAAAGTAGTTCAACTCATCTGGAGAAGCTGCAGAGGAAGCAAGAGAGAACTCAAACAATATAGCATCTTGAGCTCTTTATACAAGGATAAAATCCAGCCATCTCAGAGATGGATCAAAATAAAGAATTCAGGAATGGCAGATCACAGTAAATGAACTCACTTTTCTTGAATTTTCTTTCTTTTTTATTGTTTTTGTTAGTTTTCAATAGAAGGCAGTGCATATAAATTGACTTTATACTCTATCTCTTAAAAGAAGTCTCTAGTTTGTGTACTTTTATGGTGTTCTAGGTTCTAACAACCCACCTACAGATTCTGATCTCTTCATTCCCTACAGTGCTGGACACCTAAGTGTTTCAGGAGTAAACAGATCACTAACCAGCAGAACTGTTACTTGATTTCCTAAACTATTCCATCAAAATTAATGGCTCTTGCCTCTAGAAAAGGCTTCCTCATCTCTGTTTTCTAGCAGAAAAATGGGAAATTTTCTAGAATTGCAATGAACTGCTTTTTGGTAAAACATTCCAGTGATTAACAATTCACATTGCTGTGACTGTAGTACTTAGTAAGCTTAGTCATTTCCTTTATCTATCTCTAGTGAAGAAGATCAAATTATCTTCTGTATCGTATTCATATATTTAAAATCATGCTGATTTTCATTTCCAGAGGCTGAATAATTTTTTAACCACTTCTCGCATATACAATTTTCAGATCTTTAATCCTTCCTCTGTTTTCATAACTTCATGAATAAGCTTGTCCTATCTTGTTCCAGATTGTCATTCTTTAACAAGGCTTACCTAAAAACATAAAGAAGGCTTTCCTGTGAAATCCAGACCTCACTCATACCTGGGCTTCCTCTCTTAACTGCATAATTTCATATAAATTACCTCCTCTGCAGTGCTGATATAAATTCTTAAGTCTTATCTCCCTCACTTGCTAAATGTTTCACAAGGGCAGGGAACAGGCTTTATATTTTTATAAGAAGTGCCACTCCATTCTTGACTTTTTCCCTCTTAGATTCTGTAATACCAGAACCTCCTCTAACAGAAGAACAATATAATTATATCAACAAACACGTAAAAGGCACTCGATAGCATTCATCAGTTATCTTAAATAAAACTCTAATTAAGAAAGGGATAACAGGATTCACCTTAAAGACTATATACCAAAATTCATCAGTAAACACTGAATACAGGGAAACATTGAAACCATTTCCATTCAAATAAAGAAAAAAAATAGAGACTCTTGCTTCACCACTATCATGTTTCAACATTGCCTTTGAAGTTCTAGCTAATGAAATGAGATTCCCAAATTACATGATTAACAAAAACATTGGGAAGAGACAAAATGTCTTTAGTTCAAATTTGAGAAACAAGTAGAGTTAATGAGGTAATTCAACATGGTAGCTGTATTTGAATAAAAATACAAAAAAATCAATAGCATTTTACAAAAGCAATAATAGTTAATTATTAGTGGATATGTGAAACATAAATACTATTCACGAAACCAATATAAACTATAAAATATGCAAGAATAAATTCTTAATAAATTTACATCTTCAAAAATAAAACTTTAAAATCATATAAAAGACATAAAGTAAGAACTGAAAAATATAGTTATAAGGTCAATGTTTTGTGGTGAGTGTGTAAACTGACAAATGACTTTAAAACTTATGTGATGACTAGAAAGCCAAAAATGTTTGCAAAACAAGAATTCTAAAAGAGTACTTTCCTTACCAGATATTTTAACAGTCCATAAAGATGCCGTAATCAATATAGCATGGTATGGCTACTGGGATAGACACAATATCAATAAAAAAGAATAGAGTCCAGAAAATATGTATCCAGAGGATGTAACAGATGACAAAAGTTGCATTTCAAATCAGTGGGAAATGATACTTTATTTATTAAATGGTGCTGACAGTAGGCATCCATGTGGAAAATATTAAAGTTAGACCCCTATCTCATACAATATACAAAATAAATAAAATTATATTTTGAAAAACTAAATGTCAAAAAATAAAATAACAGCATTAGAAAATAAAATATTTTAAGAACTCTGAAGTGAGGAATATTTCTTAAACAAATCAGGATACTAAGATGCTTACTTAAAGCGTGTATAAAATTTGCACTTTGCTTTCCACGTATATTTCACATAGTTTTTCAGAATGATTTCTATAATCAAATGAATTTTATTTCTACTTTCGCACTGTATTGTAAAATATTTCACTTGATGTTTTGTAACATTAATTCTGCATGATAAGCAGCAAGGCTATTCTCTTTTTCAGCTCTTCTATTGAATTTGGTAGAATTTGGTTCCTTTTTTTAAATTTCAGAATGCTGTTGAATGTTCTTTTTAAAATTTATTTATTTATTTAATTATTTATTTTTGGCTGCATTGGGTCTTCATTGCTGCGTGCAGGCTTTCTCTAGTTGTGGCGAGTGGGGGCTACTCTTCGTTGTGGTGTGTGGGCTTCTCATTGCAGTGGCTTCTCTTGTTGCACAGCATGGGCTCTAGGCACGCAGGCTTCAGTAGTTGTGGCACACAGGTTCAGTAGTTGTGGCTCGCAGGCTTAATTGCTCTGCGGCATGTGGGATCTTCCGAGACCAGGGCTGGAACCTGTGTTCCCTGAATTGGCAGGCGGATTCTTAACCACTGTGCCACAGGGAAGTCCCAGATGCTCTTCTTAAGTATGCTTCTTCAGTCTTCTTAAGAGCACTTCTTCATCTTCTTGATAAAGTTCTCTTCCAGTTTTTTCATTATTTCTGATTTAATGGGAGCCCACTCTTTTAGCTGACAAGTTGTTGTTCCTCATCTAGAATATTCTTAAAAGAATTGTGAATAGCCTTTCCCTCTCTTGCCTGGATGTTTCTTTAGGAAACATACCTGCTAGACAGATCCCATTTTTCAGGCAGTGGGAAATGCATCATGGATATCCCAGCTGCAGCTCTTCTAGGTTTTGTAGTCAGCATTTTGGAAGTTGTTTGAGGGCATCCATTATAACCTGGGTCTTTTGGTAGACTTCTCAAATTCATAAGGTATGAACACACTAAAGCAGTTTTCCTCCAGTTCTTCTGGGATCAACAGGATTAGAAGGCCCCTCCAAGAATGACAAACAGCAAGATTCCTTCACCTATATTAGTGAAGATAACATTAGCTGCTATAAAAATTTAGTGGTTTAATACAACAGAACTTTATTTTGTGCTCAAGCAGCGGTCCAGTGTAATTCTTGTTGGTCTACAGCTTTCCTCCACATGGTGATACAAAGACCCATACTCCTTCAGTCTTGTGGCTCTGACATTTCTTACATCCTCAGAGCCTCCCACAACTAGGCAGCAGATGGAATGACAGCATGGAGAAGTCACACCTGCTTCCTGACAGCCTTGGCCTAGAAATGACAAACATCATGTTCTTTTGCATTCCATTTATGAAAACTATTATAGATACAAAGCCCCACTTAGATGCAAGGGAGACTGGGAAATTTCATCTGGTGGAGTAGCTGCTTCTTGGCAATAATTCTTTATTATTCATGGGGAGCTCACATTTCAGTGAACTATATTAGGTGTCTGTGTCACATTATCCCAGCCCTCAGAGAGAGTTAAGGCTTCTCCTCTGCCCCCTGCCCTAAGTCCCTCACAATATAATGAGGCAAGAAACTTATTTTCATTCAGGAAGTGACAAAAGAGCAAGAAGTGGTCACTTTATGACAAGGCCTGCAAGGAAGAGATCACTTAAAGTATTTAGGGAAGTATAAAAGCCATAAAAGTTAAGAGTTAGATGAGAATGCCATGGATAAGAAGGTTTCAGAAGTTAAAATAAAAATAGCATAGGGTCTTGGAGAGAATTTTTTTTTTTTTTAATGGGGAGAAGAAATTTAAAAGCACCATATAGTCATGTAAGAACTAGAACAATGTAAGGGTGGCTTGTAGAGGAACATTAAGGAAGATAGAGATTGAGACACAAAATACATAACCAGTCCATATGAGAGTCATAAAAACTCTTTGTTTAAATATTATTTCATTCAATTAGGAACAATCAGACATACAAAATCAAATACACTCAAGTAACCAGTATTTAGTGAGTTTTTAATGTATTCTTACTTTTGTAGCAATTATCTGCATTTTCTTTATTCTGCTAGAGAATTTCATCTTCAAGAAGCTAGGTGGGAAAATAAGTACCCACCTACAATTTGTAGACTTATCTTAAAATTTATCATCAGTGTGTCAAGCACTTAGGAGATTTAACACCATTATATTTCTCTCACCTAATTTGTTTAATTCATGAATTTGGAGAAAAACTTGCAAGAGTTAAAAAGAAAAAATGCAAGGGGTATTTTAGGGTTGCTTTTTATTTTCTTTTTTTTTTAGTAACATAAATAATTACTATATACAGTATTCAAATCCTATCTATTAGGACCTGTTTAAACATTTGCCACACATCTTCAAAGGTATTTGCTCAGAGAATTTCTGATTGCATTTCATATGGTCACTAAAAAGTCTCTAAGATAACTTTAAAGAAACAGAAAAAAGGAAAACCCTTGCAAAGGAATGATGCTTCTCATTCATGTCAAATGATGAAAAGCTTACAGTCAACAAATAAGAGACCTCACAAGGACTCCACACAGCATTCATCACAGCCTCCCTCACCAGACCCAGACCCACTTCAAAACCTTCAAACCAAAAGAAACCCAGCAAGGGAAGTTTGCCAACTCTTCTTGCCAAGTTGGCAGAGCCCTAAAGGTTTGAATGGGCTTCTCGATGTATCAGATAAAGGCAGGCATTTGGAGCCTGTGAAGCCTCCCTGGGCATAATCAGACCTGAGGTGAAATTCCATCAACTACTGCCATTTGCATACGATGTGAGGTATGCGGATGGCACAACTTAGGGCTCTGGCTAAGTGAACAGTTTTGCTAAGAAATAAGAGAGAAAAAAAAAATTCTTAGAGTAAACATGAAGTAGGAAAGTTTTTTTCTCCTCAAGATGATCTTTTTCGGCTTTGATCTTTGAGGCATGGGAGGACAAACTGGGTCTGAGGCAAGAGAAACTCCTCTCAGGTTAAGTACACGTTTGCTTATGAAAGAGGTGGGAACAGACTCAGGGACTGGAATTCCTTCCTGCCCGATGCTTTATCCACCAGGAAACATTGCTTCTGAGCTGCTTCTAGCTTCTGGGCAGCAAGGCCTCCATTCATTTCTAAATGAGTAAGCAATCAGACGGCTTGACTGACTTTAGTTTTCCCATCTTCCACTTTTCTTTAACCAGGATTTCTTTCATTCATTCACTGCTCCAACCCCTCCTACACTCAATGGATCCCTCCACCACTAGCCTTCACCCAGCTGTGTGGTTATCCACACAACAGTATCTTCTTATTCCTTCACAGTGGGAACTCCCTGACTCAGAATTCAATGCTTTTTCTCTTCAGATGGCAAACGCAGAATGTTTCCTCACGCACTGGGAAACAAAGGACAACTCATTTGTTATACGATTGCTACAAATCACTCCCAAGGTTCCCCTTGCATTTAATTTCTCTTTAAATATATCTTTCTATCGGAAAAGAAAATCTAACTGGTTGCTCTGGCTAATACCATGAGTCTCCACAGATATCCCTCCTGCTGCCTCTATATTGTAAATTCATTTTAATCTACCCTACTCTTGACCTCCCTGAGAATTCCTGCCAGCTAGAACAGACTTTCTGTACCTCTATGTCTCATTAACTCTCCATCTCATTTCAAATCCAACTGAAATCCTCATTTTTTTTCTCCCTTCAGACTGTATATCTTAAATAATAAATAGGTTGACAGAAATTAACTCCTTATTGAATTGTGTAGTATAGTTCCATGGAGCAAGTCACAGTAGAGGTGCCATGGAAAGCTCTGTACAGAATGAAACTTTATTGTACCTCATGATAGTTAAAGTATCATGCCCTAGAAAAGATGATTAAATCAAACATGCAACAATATATACAACTTTTTTTTCAATGTCAGCATTGTGGAGATTTATAATTTTAGAATTTATGTGGGGATTCTTCCACTGTAAAATTTAAAAAATAGTTGGAGAGCCATTGGAATTGGGCTTTTTCATAAACCAAACTCAACAGACATTATGTTTAAATATTCCAAGTGTGGTGTGAAGTTAATTAAATTTTATGAGGCAAAATATATTTCAGAATATTTCAGATTATCTCTAAAGTGATTTTCAGGATAAAAGAAATCCAAAATGACCATAGATACTAGCTGGACTGGGAATGGTCTTTTTTCCAAAATTATATATATGTATGTGTATGTATGTATATATAAACACACATATATATTTAAATACATGATTAAAGAATATATACATAACATTTTTCTTACTCAAAAAATAACCCTAATCTATCCTCAAGTTCACTCCTATCAACTCTTGCTTCCATCACTATCCAAACATTCTTCCTATCTAACCAATGCATCAGCTCTAAGGAAAAGCAGTTAAGATTTGGCGTTCTTTCATTCTGTCATGCCAAACATCTCAAAGGATGGTGAGGAATAGAGAAATCATGCAGGTGATCTTAAATTATCTTCTGATTTACCAAAACACGTTTACCAACCTGCCATTCTGGCACTGCTCCCCCAACCCCATCTTACTGTACCATTCACTCCCTGCACCTGCTTTTTCCCAGTACTTGTCACCAGGTTATTAAAAGCTCACTTCTTTAGTTTCAGAGTTTCTCTATGAAACTCATATAAAAATAACACATAATAAATAGAACAGAATTTCTAAAACTTAACTTCCACTTTGTGAAAAAAACTTTATTCTAAAAGGACTTTATGTATGGAATAGGGAAACTAGACAGAAGTTCTCTGTGCCCTCCTGAAAATAAAAACTCTGCGATACAGACTGAAGAGTCTGGTGAAGATAAAGAGGTTATTCCATTTTTATCTCTCCACCTCTGCATCTTCTTCCATAAACACAATCCAATTATGAGTTCTTCTGAGACAGGATAAAACTCGCTCCAGAGTCATTACATCATTCTATCATTTCCATCCTAATCTGTATGTGATCCAAATTATTCCCACTTAATGGCACTAAAATATTCAGAGAGAGGAGAATTAAAAACTGGCAACTTGGGCTTCCCTGGTGGCGCACTGGTTGAGAGTCCACCTGCCGATGCCGGGGACACGGGTTCATGCCCCGGTCCGGGAAGATCCCACATGCCGCAGAGCAGCTGGGCTCGTGAGCCATGGCCGCTGAGCCTGCACGTCCGGAGCCTGTGCTCCGCAACGCGAGAGGCCACAACAGTGAGAGGCCTGCGTACCGCAAACAAAACAAAACAGAAACAAAAACTGGCAACTTTTCTATCTACGGAAAGGAGGTAAAATACAAAAATAAGTAAATAAATGGTATCTTTTCAGTTTGATGATTTGTGAAATAAGCATCTAAATTTTCATGTGTTTCTCCCTTAATTAATCACAAAATATTTATATTTGTTTTTATTAAAGAATTATACAATATATTCTGAACATCCAAGAGACATTTTTTCTTTTCAGTATAGTTTTCTACTGGCAAGTAAGCTTAGAGTCCAGAGAAACTGCTTTCAATCTGACCACATGTCCTGATCAAATACAATCCTGGAAGAAGTTGAAAAGGCTGCCATAAATCTAGAAAACTTAAGCACCACTGCTAAGATACTAGGAAAGCGTAAGACTTTCTCAAGCAATCAATCTGTACCCTAAAGTAATCTTAAATAAATTTTTAAGTTAAAAATGGATTTTTCCTCACATTTCTAAATAGTTGTTTTGCCAATAAAGATTTTTAAAAGGGAATTTAAATATATCAGTTTGAAGTAAAATCTATAGTTTTAATGTCTAAACATCTAAAGGTAATTATGTTACCTTTACTTTTTTATTAAAGCATATGGATTAAAATATGTATAAATATATGATGCATAGGAGTTGAACCACAAGAGTCTAACTTATTGCAGAATCTTAAAAACAACATATTAATATTAAATAGTTAATAACAGTCAATATTTTTTGGTATTTATCATGTGCCAGATATTATTTTAAGCATTTAACTTGTACAAAATCATTTAATCCCTACACAAATCTAAGAGGTAGGAAGTATATTTAACCTCATTAAGAATGAGGAACTGAGGCAAAGAGAAGTTAAATAACTTGCCGAATATCAAATAGGTATTATGAAATGAAGCCTGGAAGCAAACATAGGAGGTCTGGGTTCAGAGTCCACTCTTTAAACCACTACATAATATATGTGGCATAATTATTGCTCATCATGTAGTTTTTCTCTTATAGACACATAGTCTGTAACATACTGGAAACTTCTAATGGGCAGAAACACCATTTTACTCATCTTCATATATGCAGGCACTAAAAAATATTCAATATACAATTAGTTAATAAAAGACATTAAAATTTATTCCCTGCTCTGCTAAATAATTTTAAATGCACATCATTGATAATGGTTGCACTGTCCTAACTTTAAATTTTAAATATATGTAATAAATAAACTGTGCATTAATTTTAATAAAAAACAAAATAAAGGGAAGGGGAAAACTAGTTACAAAAATTCCACGACCATAACAGATCAAGTGTCTTTTAGTTTTCCATATCCACTATGGTCCTTTTCATTTGTATAATTTGTTTTATAGTGTTGAAATTATAAGGCACAGTGAGCAGTTTCATATTCTGTTATTTTCTTTATCATTAGATACAGGATTTTCCATAGTCTGAAAATTATAGAGTTGAATGGCTGCATATAAGCGCACTGAGTGGAAGCACAGCAACTTCTTTAACTAATCCCCTACTATTGGATATGTAGGTTGTTTCTATTTTGTTGTCTTAATTATAATGCTGTAAGAAAAAAAATGGATTGACACATGGATAGATGACTACATGGAGAGCAACAAGATGACTACATGGAGAGAAACACGATAGGACAAGGATAGTCAGACATCAGTGGTAGACATGGGAGGTAGACTAATAATGGGGTTCACTGCAAAATTCTTTCAACTTTGCTGTGTGTTTGAAAACTACTGTAGTAAAATATTGAAAAAATAATATCTTAATGAATAAAAATAGTTATTTAACAAAATGTGAACTTCACAAGGACAGGAATTTTTGTCTGATTTCTTTATTCTGCTGGGGCCTAGACCAGTACCTAGAACACAGAGGTGCATAGTTCATAATATTTTGTTGAATGTGAACAATTTGAATATTATAATGGCATAAGAAATATATAAGATATCAGGATTATCTCCATCTCCCTGTGTTTGTAGTTGTCACTTGTTGTGGGTTGTAGCTGTTTGGTTGTTTAGTGACTTTCCTAAATGATTTGTGTGAAGACTGCATTTTTTGTCATGTATGTCCACTGAGGCCTCTGCTCTGTTGACTACTGATTTTCTAGAAATTTCCTTGAAAGTTTGGAGACAAAAAAGAAAAGAGTAAAGGAAATGAAAGATAGGAGAGGAAAAGGGAGGAGAGGAGAGGGGAGGAGAGGAGAAAAAAGGAAAGGAAAAAAATGAAGGGAAAGAAAAGAAAAAAGTACTCTCCCATCTTTCCAGATTGGCTCCTGTTGGGGCACTTCTTCAACACCTATTCAGGCTATTTACAACTCTGCCTTAGCTTTCACTTCCTTCCTCCACTGAGCCTAAAGCTGAGCCAGAGGTGAAAGCCAAGCATCTTCTCGGTCTTTCCTGAGCATATTTAAAGCCCTGGGCATGTGCATGGCTTTCCAGATTCTCTGCATATGCAGAAGCCTTTCAAAGCATTTATTTCCCTATGTGTCTCCTTCCCAGGCCCCTTCCTTCTCAGGTTTTTGATCTGTCTGACACTTGTACAATCTCTTATCCTTTGTCTTAGGTGACCACAGCTCACATATTTGCCTCTAAACATTTTCAACAAATGCTGTCTGTGAGGTTGCCCAAGCCATGGGAAAGCTCTGAGGTGAAACAAAGACAAGGCTTTCAGGTGACCCTCAGGGAGGCAACAAACAGATCAATGCACACAACCATAATTCTCAGAGAACAGGGTCTATATTGCTCACTCTGGCACCAGTAAGCTGCACCAGGAACATGTGCCACTGTCTTCATGGCCGCTGCTATCCTGGGAAGTGAGGGATGGTAGGCAGGTAAGTTAAAATACAACAATGCTCTCTCACCAAATTTCAGATATTTCCTTTTCTTTAAGTGTTCCCCTGGTTGTTGTATGTTTTTTGCTGTTAGATTTGAGAGATCTGAAAATTTTGATTATGATAGTTTTTGCCAGCTTAATCATTGCTTTACTAGAGAGATGGTGATTTGGAAATCCCTACTCTGCTATTTTTTTGGTAATGTCCCTCATAGGAAGACCTTATTAGCAATTTAATTCCTTTACATGTCATAGATCTATTCAGACTTTATATTTCTTCTTGAATCAGGTTTGGGACTTTATATATTTCCAGGAATTCGTCCAGTTTATCTAAGTTGACTAATATTTTGGCATAGGTTGTTCATAATAGTCCCTTGTAATCCTTTAAATTTATTTAGGGTCAGTAAGGATGGCCCTTCTTTCATTCTCGATATTGGTAATTTGTGTCTCTTATTTCTCTTGATTAGTCTAGCATATGGTCTATGCTGGAAAATGTTCTATGTTGCTTGAGAAAAATATATATTCTGAATTCACTGGGTAGAGCACTTGTATATACATCAATTAGGGTGAATTGGTTGATAGCATTGTTCCAATTTTCTATGTCCATGCTAATTTTATGTCTCCTCATTCATTCAACTGTTAAGAGTAAGATATGAAAATCTCCAATGATTATTACTGAATATACTATTTCTCCTTTCAATTATGTCAGTTTTTGCTTCATGCATTTTGAAGCTTTGTTATTAGGTGTGTATACATTTATAATTGTTATTTCTTCCTATTGTATGGATCCTTTCAACATGATAAATTATACCACTTTGTCTCTAGTAATATTTCTTGCCTGATAGCAACTACAAGACTCTTATGGTTACTGCTTGCATGTATATCTTTCTCCATCCTTTTATTTTCAACATATTTGTATCTTTGTAACATGTGTCTCTCATAGAAAACATATAGATGCATCTTGCTATTTTTATGCAATCTGATAATCTCTGCTTTTGATTGGGGCATTTGGAATGTTTACATTTAATGGAATTTTTGATATGATTAAATTTACATGTACAATTTGCCTATTTGTTTTCTATATCTTTTAAAGAAGTTAATAAAAGAAATGTGAAAAAATGTACTTAACAGTCTTTTATATCAAAACATATTTGTGATGTTTTTTATTTGTTTGTTTGTTTGTTTCACATTACCATCTATTATAGGTTTTTTTCAGCCTGAGGAAATTTAGTATTTCTTTTAAGAATTGTTTATAAGAAAGGTCTGCAGTCTTTGTTTATCTGGAAATGACTTTATTTCACCTTTATATTTTAAGGAATTTTGGTGAGTATTGGATCCTAAGCTGGAAGGGTTTTTTTGTTTTGTTTTTTTTTTTTTCTTTCAGCACTTTGAATATCTTATTCCACTACATTCTGGCCACCACTGTATCAGAATAAAAGTTAGCCATTAATCATATTGATGGCCTTTTCTTTTGTGTGGATCTCTTTATATTTATTTTACTAATGGTTCTTGGAGTTTCCTAGATGTGTGGATTAATGTTTCTCATCAAATTTGAGAAATTTTGGCCATTATTTCTTCAAATATTTAATCACTCCCTTTCTCTATTCTATTCCTGGGACTCCCATCACACTTGTGTTGTTATGCTTGTCCTTGTCCCACAGCTCTATGAGGCTTTGCTCATTTCTCTTCAATCATTTTTCTCTGTTCTTCAGAATGGATAATTTTAATTGATCTGTCTTCAGGCTCACCAATTCTTTCTTCTGACATCTTTAATCTGCTATTAGACACTCTTAGGGCTTTTTCATTTCAGTTATTGTACTCTTTAAATCCAGAATGCTAAAATTTCTACCTTGTTATTGTGATTTCTATTTGTTGATTCATTATTGTCATATTTTCCTTTAATTATTTAAACATATTCCCTTTAGTTCCTTGAATATATTTATAATACTGTTCTGAATTATTTGCTCAACTGAACATCTGGGGACACTCAGTGACAGTTTCTATTAACTGCTTTTTTGTTGTGGTGGTAAAATACACATAACATAAAATTTACCATTTAACTGTCTGTAAGTTCACAGTTCAGGGTCAGTAAGTACACTCTTATTGTTATGCAACCACCACCACCACCATCAATCTCAAGACCTCTTCATCTTCCCAAACTGAAACTCTGCACCCATTAAATAACAACTCCCCATTACTCTGGGCCCCTGGCAACTACCATTCTACTTTCTGAATGTTTTATTTCCTCTTGAGAATCAGTCACAGGTTTCTGTTTGTTTGCATGTTTCATATATTTTTTTGAAAACCAGACATTTTGGATAACATACTTCAGTCGATCTGGAATCTGATTATTTTCCCTCTGAAGATTGTTGTTGTTTGTTGTTGCTGTTGTTGTTGTTGGGGAGGTGGTTTATGCACTCATTTTGTTAGGCACTTACTTGGGCTAAATCTCTGAAACAAGTCTTTCCCATGATGAGAAGTCTCTAATATCTTTGCTTAGATTTTTAAATTCCTGCTTTTATTTTTAATCCCAGCTTGTGAAGGATTGCCCCTACTTAACTGCAGCTGAGTTGTCAGCCAATGATCATACAGTTATTTTGCTCAAACATCTTTCTGTGGGTAAGAGAGCACAATCAAAGCTCGGGCTATTTTCAAATCTCTGGCTTTTCTATTCTTCTGGGCCCTGTTTGTCTCTTGTGCACATAGATATAGCTTCAGGGAGGGCCAAGAGTATATGAAAGTCTTTGAGCTTCCCTAGTCTCCCCTGCACATGTATTCAGCCTCAGCCAGAAATATGTTTGTCCCAACTACAACTACAACTCAGGCTTTGACCCTTCACCTAGCTAAGATCTTCACTGCCACTGACAGTTCTTCTGGGCATGATTGTCATCCACATCCAAGTCAAGTGAGTCTCTTGACCACAGCAGCATAGCCTGCTCTTTGCTGGCAGAATTTCCATACTAACCAAACTGGGAAGGTGGGGACAGGAGCAAGAACGCTGAAATTTCCAATATACTTACCTGCTATTCAACAGGCTTTGAAGTGTAAATTCTTCTCAAATTGTTGTATTTCATGGCTTGTTTTTGAGAGTTCTGAAATGGTTTTGGGTTTTTTTCGGTCCCACTTTAAAGGTTTTTGTTTTTCGTTGTTTTTTTTTTTTTTTTAGAGAATTTACCAACCTCCTCGTTCTGTTATAGCCTGAAGTCTGCTCTTTAATCACTTTTATTCAGAGGGGAAATCCTCAAAGTGGGGTCCTTAGATTGGCATGTCAGCATCAACAGGGAACTTGTTAGAAATGCATATTCTTGGGCTCCACCCCAGACCTATTGATCCAGAAACCTATAAAGCGCTCAGTAATCTGTATTTTAACAAGCCTTTTAGGCAATTTTGATGCACACTAAAGATTGGAAATATTAGAAATATTCTCTGATTCAGAGCATGTTTAATAATAATTATTATTGTTGAAGTTCTCTATTTCAGAGGAAAACAGACAAATATAAGAATACTGTAGGTGTCTTACCAAAGTTATTTTGTATTATCTGACAATGACAAAGAATTAATTAAGTGTTGGCATATCCTTTGAACTTGGGTCCAAAGACTGACAGGAATATTTTTCTATTTTTAGGCTAAAAATTAGTGTTGCCTGATGTGTGCAAAGAAGTACTAGAAAGGATTTAAGAGCACCAACCTGAATGTTATCCAGATGTACTACCATGTTACATTCAAACTTGTGGAAGCTGAGATTTAGTACTATTGCCTTTCCAAAAATGTATACTTCCCCCTATTACCATATTTCTTCACTAAAAAGACTTGACTATGGATAATGAAGATGTATTTTTGCACAACTGGTATGTATGTTCCTAAAACCTACATTATTTATGGACGTGCATTTGAAAGGCATAAGGCCATTCTTCTTTCAACCTAAAGTATTCTTATAGTAACCAATTTGTAATTAATGATCTCTAAGCAACAGTTAGTGAAAAAGCAAACTTTAGAATGCATATTATACTGTACTTATGCAAAGTTTTAAAACAAAGCAATATTACCTATTGTTTATAGATACATATGTATATAAAACTATGACAAACAGAAAGTTGCACTTCAAATGCATAATGATTGTTTCTGTGTGGAGGAGAAATAAAGCTGGGAAGAGAAGTCAAAAAAGTTTTCAGCTTTATAGTGTTTCATTTCTTTTATTTAAAAATATGACAAAATCCTCACAAATTTTGAATATTAGAAATATTATCAATATTTGCAAAGGACAAAGCAAAAGGAAGAATCCTGTAGTTAAAGAATAGATACTGTAGTTTACTTGAACTAAGGGGCAATTCTCAGACAGAAGGACAGATACATCTAGAAATTACTGATTCTTCTATTCCCAGAAAATAACTCTGAGGGTTAAAAGTTATTTCCAGAGAATGAGGGTTAGACATAGGGATGAGACATGGGAATTTTATTCTCAAAGAATCAAATTTGTTACTCAGAGATATCAGAAAAGGAGAGTTTAGAGGCACATAAATCTATAGCTACATCCTTATTCCCATAATTAATTACAGGTTAATTTAAATTAATGAATTCATGGTACAATGGTTAAAGATGGGGATACTGAGTCAGATTGTCGTTAAAATATTGCGTCTGCCAATATTTTGTCATCCTAACCTCTCTGAACTTTTGATCTTTCATCTTTAAAGTGAGAATAATAACAGGACCCACCTCCTAGGACTACTGACATGATTAAAGGAGATAATGCGTGTACCAACCTTACACAGTGCCCGACACAGAGCCATTAACCTATAAAGGTTGGTTTTTGTGATCATTCCTTTGTTCATCTGTCCAGCAGTTAGTTGGTATGTACCTACTATATTTCAGACTCTCGGCTGGGTTCTGAGGATACAGCAAATGAGCAAGACAGACATAGTCCATGCCATTATAGAACCTATAATTTATCAGGAAAGGGAGACAGTTACCTAAGAAAATAACACTAACTTTGATGGAGACACAGCAGGGAGGATGATAGTCCTGATTTGTATAGGGCATGCAGAGGGGTCTGCGGAAGGATTACTTAAGTGGAGACCTAAAGGATGAGTAGGAGTTCATCTGATGAATAGAGCAGGGGCTTAGGACTAATAGAGATGTAGAATTATTCATGACTTAACAAAATCCAACTAGTGAATTATGTCTTTTTCCAATTATAGGAGAAATGAAACTTGGACCTTTATAGATGTCTTTGTTGTGTACGTCCTACAGAGCTGACCCTGCAGGTACAGACGTCATATACAACATATCTGTGAGTCTGAGGCCTTGGGTGTGCTCAACCTCCAGATTGAGATGCAGATGTTGGTGGATGTTTAACTTAGTGGAGGGCTTTGTGCCCCTTGCAGCCATTTCTGAAAACTAGGGGTCTTGTTGTTGTTGTTTTGTTTTGTTTGTGTTTTTTTGGCCAGAAATAACCCTATAGCAAAAGCAGAGGAAGTGTTTTAGCTACAAGCTCCTGACATGTCACCTCTTGCATACTGTCTTCTGCAGAATGCTCTGATATTGTGAATTTCTCAGTCCTCCTGCCTCTTCCCCCCAAGTTGTTCATAGTTGAGTCCACTGACATTCTCCACACACAAGTTCTGTTCATCCCTGCTTGCAAAGCCAGTTGTGGAGACTCAGATACTTAAGTGGCTTTCACCTTCTCTGAGCTGGAGCTTGACTTGTATCGCTTTTTCAGACGTGTAGTCTGGGTACCAACCTCAGCACTGACCCCTGGGCTCCAGACTGTTGCCCAGGTCTCTTCTGCTGCCATTCAAATCTAGGTTCAGGGGCCCCGGTAAGGATACGGGGTCTTCTCTGCCACTCTCCAAGGTACAGCACACTCCCAATCCTCTACCTCTTGTGTGCCCGATAAGCTTCTGTTGGATTCGTCCCTCCTTCCTTCCACTTCCAGGCCCGGCTGCTTGCTGGAACTGTACTGTATATAGGCCATCAATTCTGTTCTGTGGGGTTCCTTAGCTTTTCCCCAGTGCCAAGTAATTGCTGGAACAGGGAAATGCTGCTGTTTCTTGTTCTTCCTTTGCTTTGAGAGATGGCCTCAGCCCATGTCCTGCCCTAAAGGATGAGCTGAGCTCACTTGATCCTGGCCTGGTAAGGTTTCAGGAAGCTAGAATATATCATGCTCCAAGATATAATAATTTCTGACTCTGGGTATTTAAATGCTTGAGAGAAAGATTCCTTATAACCAATACTGCACAGGATGAAATGAACTACTATTAGGATAATCTTCCATCTATATCTACATGTAAAATCCTTTGGCTTATTTGGGGTTAACTAAAGCACCATTACCTATATTAGCTTTCTGCAAAAGAAACTCTTCCCTGCCACACACAGATATTTGGATTTCTGTTATCCAGTAATTCAGGTTATTCCTCTTTATTTGGATATAACATCACCACATCTTACAATTATCCAGGACCTTTTCATCTTTCAGTTTTAGACTATAATGATAATAATAATGACAACTATGGTAATAACCATTTATCTAACATCTTGTATTTGAAAAACACTTTACAATGAGCAATTAGTTATTCCACCTCTGTAAAATGGTTATATATTATAATAATCACCTTTTCACAGGAGGAAACTAGGACACAAAATAATGAATTTATTTTAACTTATTAAAAAATAAAATTAATGACTTTTTGCCAAAGACAGAGCTGCAGCAATACGTGATCATGTAAAGCAAAAGGAAAGGACTTTCTGAGTAAACCACAGGTCCACAGTGTCTATGACTGGACTCCTGATATCCCCATTCAAAACTGGCCAGGTTCATTCCTCACTATCCTCCACTGTTTATCTCCAGTTTAGCAGTAAATGAAAACAGCTCCAAAGAATGAAAAAGAATTCTTAATAGTGCTGAAATTGAAAAGATTATTAAAGTGGCTTTCAAAGAAATTGGCCCACCTTGTATTTCTCTGGAGCCACAACAGATATAGTAAAGAAAACCATTCTCCCCCATAAACTGAAGGGATATAATCTAGTGATCCCAAAACACAAGAGACTTGACCTGCAGTATTTTGCTTGGACTTTTATTTCCTACTGCACACTTGCAAGTCACATTCAGAGTCTCCTTGAGAATAAGGGATAGATATTTAAAAACAGGAGCTCAATAAACTTTTTTTTGGTATAGTTTTGAAAAGGTATTACCTTTAACACAAGTAGATAAGCTAGAGAAGCATGATATTATATCTACTATATACTTAGGTAGATATATAGACATACTCTGGAAGCTGTGTAAAGTACTTCCTAATTCTAAATTATTTGTTTTTAAATATAAATCTATGCTTCTAAGCATTTAGGCCCCATTTAGCTAGCTAAACACAGTGAGAGTATTCATAAAAGTCCAGAATTTTTACCAAGGAATTTCCATTTCTGCAAAGAGGGCTCTCACATTAAAAAAAAAATTATTTCATAATTATTTTTTCCTATCTTTGAGCATGATTTACCTATTTAAACATTTCTTAACAGAATTCCTTAAACGTTACATTTTTCCAAAAGTTAACTATGAAACAAAAATACAAAAGAAATGTATAATAATATTCACCAATTATGAAACCATATTTTAAAATGCCATCCTCCCAAATCAAAAACAAAATGTAAACAAATGAACTTAAATGAATATTCAGTTGAAAGCATAAACATATTGAAATGCTATCTTTTAGAAATACATATTGAGATCAGCTATCGAGGAGGAATCCATACATTGAAAGAGACATAAAAGACATACCAATCAAGCAGCATATAAATCTTATTTGCATCACAATTCAAGCAAATATACTGTAAAAAATAAAATCATAAATTGATAGGAATAATATGAACATTGGACAAATGATGATACTAAGGAAATTTTTCACATTTAAAAATGATATTTTTGTAATGCTAAAATAAAAAGAGAAAAATACACTCCCTGTCTTTGAGATGTGCATATCAAGATATTTACAGATAAAATGATATGATTCTTGGATTTGCTTCAAAATAATCTAGGTGTTTGAGTGGATGGAGGAGTAGATGAAACAAGGTTGGCTAAGAGTTGAAAACTGATGAAGCTTCATGATAAGAAAATTGGATTCTTTATACTATTTTAATCTACATGTGTACATGTTTACAATTTTCTATCAACTTTAAAAAATAATAACAGAATTGATATAGCAATCTTTTGGGGGGGAGGTGGGAAGTGGGTTCAAATTCCTTTTTACTCGTTTACATTTTGGCAGCTCTTTCAGCAAGGATCTATGATTAATTTTTCAATGTTTATCTGAAAATGTCTTTATATTTGCCTCACTAGTGAATGATAGTTCCTGTAGGCAAAGAATTCAAGGTTGACATTAATTTCCCTCAGATATTACTTCATTGCTTTTTAGTATCTATTCTTGCTTATAATTTATCTTTCAGTCTAGTAGTTGTTTCTCCATAGGAAATACTTTCTTTCTGATGTCTTTTAAATCTTTACCTTTCTATTGTATGTTCTATAGCTTTACGATAATGTGTCCACTTCTTGATTTGATTTTTCCTCACTAGAAATCAAAAATGTGTGTTCTTTGAGATAATTTATTTCTTTGGCAATTGTGAAAATGTTTCAACTATCTTCTCCTCATATATTGCCTTTTTTTCAATCCTACTTTGTGGAGTTCCCATTGTATATATGTTGAATGTCTGCCCTCTATCTAACTTTCCCTTTCATATTTACCATCTATTTACATCTCTGTGGTGCATTCTGGGTAATTCCTACAGTGCTATCCTCCAAGTCACTAATTCTCTCTTCAGTTACATCTAATATGATGTTATAATATTTGTTATTAGAGTTTTTAATTCAAAGTCCACATTTTTCAATCCTAGGATTTGTATTTGTTTCTTTTAACATCTGCCTTTTCTTGACCATGATATTTTATCACTTTATCTTAGAGTTTGGATTCTCATATTTATACCTTTAATTGTGTTAAACGTATTTATTGATATTTTTGATCCTCTTTTAGGATGCGATCTAGCTACCTTAAGTTCTTGGGAGTCTGATCCTGATATCCATGACTCTTGCATATTTGGTATGCATTTTGGACTGTTCCTTTTTTTTTTTAAGTAATAGATTATCTTTTAGAAGAGTTTTAGATTTATGGAGAAATTGAGAAGACAGTATGGAAAGTTCCCATGTACTTCACATCCAGTTCCCCCTATTATTAACATCTTAAATAAGTGTGGTACATTGTTACAATTAATGAGCCAACACTGACATATAATTGTTAACTAAGGTCCATAGTTTATTCATATTTCCTTAGTTCTACCTAATGTCTTCTTCTGTTTCAGGATATCATCCAGGATACTACATTATAGTTAGTTGACACGTCTCCTTAGGCTCCTCTTAGTTGTAAGAGTTTCTCCAATTTTACTTTTTTAAATGATATCAAAATATGATAGTTTCAAGGTATATTGATCAAATATTTTGTTGAATGCCCCTCCATTGGAATTTGTGTGATACTTTACTCACAATTAGATTAGAGTTATAAAGTTTGAGAGGAAAATAACAGAGGTAATGTGGCATTTTCAATATATCATATCAAACTACATTCTATCAACATGATTTATCACTGTTGGTTGTGACTTTCATTACCTGGTTGAGGTGTTTATCAGGCTTATCCTCTGTAAAGTTCCTAATGAGTTTTATAATTTCTGAAAATGAGATAATTTTGGCATGGCTTTTTCTTTGTGAGAAAACCCCATGGCCTGAGTCTTGGGCACTTACCTTCAGAGTGATTGTGAGTTTGCCTCTAATAGTAGCCCTGGGGGCCAATTTTTATGTTAATTTCTTGTGTTTGGGATTCTCAGACACATAGGTAGTGTAGATTTAAGTACCAAACACAAAGAAATTTCAGGATCAAGATACCAACTTTTTAGGAGTCTTCCCCATAGTTTTCTTGAATCAGTGGGGAATTTTTTTCAAATCCACGCTTCAGGTGAGATTATAACAATTTGATGAACTTGGCTTTAGATAAGGATCTAAGCTCTACCCTCCTACTTTATACAGTCCTATTTCTAATCCCCAAATGAGAACTAGCTTTGTGGCCCCTAGTGTCCAATGACCCATCACCATGTACACTACCACAAGGTACTTACAGTATACAGTTTATATTATAGTTTTGGTTCACTTTGTTTTTTCAGTATTCCCTTATTTATGGCACCCAAAGATGTAATTTCTTCCTTGTAAGCTGGCAAATATACTACAATTAATTTTTCTTTTATTTTATCCAAAACTTAAAAGAGTTGTTGCAGGGAGACTTTCTGATTTCCTCAGTCAACCCTATCTTTAGAATCTAAAGTCCTTCCCTCAATCTAGTTGGGTCTCTCTCCCCCAATAACACATGTGTGAAAAATTCCTTCCCATGTTATCTGTTCTGTAATGATATCACTATTGTATTAAAAATTTTCTAAGTCTCAATGGTTTATATTAATAGGCAAAACACCTAACACAATGAATATCTAAAATCTTTTATTGAGTTGTGTGAAGAAATATTCAACAGAGATGTATCATTTTAACTTGTGTAATTTAAGTTAATTTAAGTAATTTAAGTGTAAATTGAACTTCAGCCATGAAAACTTCAGAGTAAATGGTTTTACTTTATTTTTATTCTAAAAACTGAACATACTGATCACACAAAGGCTTCACAGGACCCCCACAAGCTAATGAAATGAAGCATGTGTCAAAGAAAAGAAGCAAGTATCTTTAATGGTGCACAAAATTATGAACCTAAAAAGTGATTATTTACTGTAATGAAACATAAAATAGAGGTTATAGCTTCAATGCCTTCACAGTCAGTTCTAAGTAACCTAACATTTTTGTCTTAATATTTTTAATTACAAGTGTATTACAAAATCAATTCATTGTTTTCAATGAAAAACCTAAATCAAGTAACATATTAAGAGATTACTGCCCATAATTCTCATTGTCCATCATTCTTCAAGCATGAATAGAGAGTTTAATAGCTAAGCCAACCTACATAAAAACTTCTCCTAAGGCATATCCTTGATTCTATTTCTCAATGAATGTTAAATCTTATTAACTGGCACATTAGCACTTTAAACTTTTGCCAATAGGTTTGAACAAGAAAAATCAATAATGACAATAATATTTCAGATTGAAAGATATAACTGGTTAAATACCTGCAACATGACAAAACATGAATGAGATAATAGCCTTTCTCTCTTTCCATGTAATGCAAATTTTCTGCATTTCATTTCCACATCTATACAAATAAATATTGTTCTCCTTATCCCCCAGAACTTAAAAAATATAATCATAGCGTTTAAAGAAAATGATAATATCCTAGCTATATAAACTTCTTAGAAATAAAAGGTAATACAGTGCTTAAAATAATTATTGCATAAATATGCATATGATCCTCAAGTTGCCTGCTATAAGTCTTTTTTAAAGTTTTGTCTTTTCATTTAGAGATCATCTAAAGATACAGATATTATCTTTCTACAGCAAACTGGTCAAAACTGAAATATCTAACCATGTTAAAAATCCAGGATGAAAGATAGTAATACCTCAAAATTAAAATGAAATACCTACTACATGTGGTAGAAGCTGCCAGGGGTGTAAAAATGAGTATGAGAGCCTCTTTTTTTTCAAAAAGTTTATGCCCTAATTGGGGAATGTATCCTTCCAGGTTCAATCAACTTGGCCAGAATGAAAAGGGGCACTTTATCTGCACAGGGCTGCCCTTTTGACAGGGCTTTAGATGGGGCAGTTTCACTCAGAAGGGGAAGTAGGTATGTACTTAATATGAAGAATAATTTCAAAATTAGCTTTAGACTAGAGGGGTCATGGTGACCAAAGTTAGAGGTGGAATAAACAAGGCATGTCCTCGGAATGGCCAATAAAAAGGAAAGTTCAAGCAGAGACATGACCTGGACTTTATACCCTCCCCTTCCTCTGCTAGGAAGCACCTGAAAGGCTTAATGACAAATGGCAGACAAGATTAAGGCAATCAGGACTGGGTCAAACTTCTAAGAATAGAACGAGACAAGCTCATGTGGAATGAGGAAGACATATACTAGAAATCCAACTAGTGTGGGCAGCTGCAGAGTTTGTCCCTAGACTGAGATGCAAGTGAGGTAGTGAGAGGAAAAGGTAAGGCAGGGAGGAGCCTGTGTTGGTGTGACCATCAGACTTTGCTCAGGTTGCTGTGATGAACCTTTGCTGCCAACACCATTAGTACCAGAGTTCCTTTCTTCAGTTCTAACACTGTTCACTCCATTTTAAGTGGCATGCCTGAATGGTCAGAGGAAGCTGTTTAACCAAAATCTGGATAACATGACTGCAGAACAGTGAGGAGGACTGATGAAGCATAGCAAGATCTCTATAAAATATACAACTGAAAAATACAACTGAGTATCTCTGAAAAATACAACTGAGTGAGTTATTTCCTTCCTCTCCTGGAAAATAACTAATCCTCCAAGATTGCTCCAGTGTCACCTCTTGTGGGAAGCCTTCTCTGACCACTCAGAGATGTTGACTTCATCCTTTCTGTTTCATTTTTCTTGTATCAAGAACCTTTCTAGTTCTCATTATATTAATGTGTAAATAAATATTTATACTTCAGACTGCACTTGGTTATAAGAATCTTTCCTACCTCAATGTCAAGACTAGTATACAATAGGTAATCAGTACATACTGTTGACTGTGAACGAGAAAAAGGAAAGAAGGAAAAAGGGAAGAGGGCAAAATGAAGGGAAGAAAGAAGGAAGGGAAGAAGTGAGGGAGGGAGGACAAAGGTAGGCTGGTTCACTATGTATTTGCATGTTGTCAGACCTGGCCTGGCTCCTGGTCCCTGCACTCCCCCTCTCCTCTATCTTCCTCTCATCTGAGCCTCCTTATCGCCCCTAGCAGGCTTACCCACCTGCAGTGCCCAGGATCAATCCCACCTGACACAGTCAGATCTTAAGCCTTATTTTCCATAGATTTAGCATCACATCCCTTTCTGAAGCTCTAATCCTGAGACTGGGTACCCACCTGACCAACGAGGCCAGGGCTCCTGAGTTTCTTTCACCAGGCTGCTCTATCCCAGGACTGAGAGACAGTTGCTACTCCCCAGGCCCATGGCTGGGACTCCTCCAGCTGCTGACCAGAGGCCAGCAGGCTAACTCACTGCCAGACATGCTTGACCAACTCTCGTAAGGGGCCAAACCTGTTTTAACCAGACTTGGTCCCTCACTGTGGACCACCCTCCTAGATTCCTCCCAACATGCCTAAGGCCCAGCCAGATCTCAAGGTTAACAAGAGTGAAACACGTAATCACTGTAGGGATCTGGAGGGTGACAGGGCTCTCCACTCTGCCTGTGAATGTTTAAGAAGTAATTTATGAAAGCAGTTCCACTTAAACACACTCAAAAGACCCTTTAAACATGTTGTTTCTCATGTTAGGAACTCTTGGTAGAAACTCAGATTTTTGGTGAAAAAATTGTTTTTCAGGATATCTGTTCTGGTTTTTAATGAAGGAATCTGATACCTGATCAATAATATCTATTGATATTAATATATCATTTTAAGTCAAAAGATCCATGGAAGGAAAATCCTTGGAACATCTGAAAGAACATGGGGAAAGACAACTGCTCAGATAACTCAGCCAAAAAGAGACCATGATTGGTCACAGGGAAAGGGCTGTGTTTATTGCCAAACCAATAATCAGTACTGACATACAGTAGTTCCCAAATTAGTATTTGTTGAGTTGAATGAATGCATGAACACGTGCTCATATGTGTGTTTGTATGTAGAAATAGGTAATGGGTAGGTGGAGATAACACTGATGGTATCTATTGCATGACACCGAATGTTTTTATGATTTTGCTGCTTTTGAAGTACATTTGGTACTTCACCTTGTTAAACTTTGGGCCCACTTTAAGAGGCACAAGGAGAGCAAGAAGCCTTTAGTGGTGGAGAAGGGCATAATATATGCTGTGTTCTCATTCTAGAAAAGCAACTTTCCCATTAATTCCATCTGGGGCTGAGAGTTTGTTTAGTGGTGGTTGCTTATACCTAGAGTTTTAAAAATTAATCTGCCACAGAATCACCTCAAGGATAAGGTCTAGAATTACAGTATTGATACTAATATATATTATACATATACATATATATGTATACATATGTATGTGTGTATGTGGGTATAATTTTAAAAAGCAGTTCTACAAATTTATGCGTATAAAAAGCCAACATTAAATTGCTGCTCTGTCAGGAAATGTCATCTTAAATGTCTAACATTATGCCTCAGGCTTCAGCTCTCAGGAGCTTTGACAGACTAAAAGGGGAAGCAAAACCTGTAAACCATATCTTGTTTGGGTTCTATTAGCAGGTTCTGGTCTTATTGTGATGATGAAAAGGAAAGACATCATCTAAAGTAAGAGACTGTAAATTTTGTTCCAGTCTGTTACATAATGATCTGAAAGTAATTGAGGAAGTAGCTCTTTAATTCTGCTTTTTCTTTCTAATTCTACTTCTTGACATAATTTAAGATTGGCTACAAAGGCTTTTTAAAATTATATATTCCATAAGTATGACATCACAGGACTTTGTGTATGTAAAACATGTTTATTACAGATGAGTGAATATGTATTTAAAACGCAATGTGCGCTAAGACTAAACCTCAAGTACACAAAAAAGGTATATGAATCTGGACGGCAATCCAGAGGTACCGTAACACAATGCTATTGTATGTACTTTCAAATTATCAACTGAGCTTACGACTTGTGAAAATCAGCCAAGGAAAGCATCATCCATATCTCAGCTGCACGTTTTCCTGTTCTCTCCTTAATTTTTCCTGGTGTGAACAGTTACCTACTTTTGCATAGAAAAGGCAAATCTAAACAGCAAAGATATATTAAACATTACAGAGCAGAGAGACCTTCAAGATAGTGTAGGAGTAAGATGTAGAGATCACCTTCCTCCCCACAAATACATCAGAAATACATCTACATGTGGAACAACTCCTACAGAATACATACTGAATGCTGGCAGAAGACCTCAGACTTCCCAAAAGGCAAGAAACTCCCCACATACCTGGGTAGGGCAAAAGAAAAAGAAAAAACAGAGACAAAAGAATAGGGACAGGACCTGCACCTCTGGGAGTGAGCTGTGAAGGAGGAAAAGTTTCCACACACTAGGAAGCCCCTTCACTGGCAGAGACGGGGGTGCCGGGGGTTGGGGGGGAGCTTCGGAGCCACGGAGGAGAGCACAGCAACAGGGGTACAGAGGGCAAAGCGGAGAGATTCCCGCACAGAGGTTCAGTGCCAACCAGCACTCTCCAGCCCGAGAGGCTTGTCTGCTCACCTGCCGGCCGGGACAGGTCGGGGCTAGGAGGTGAGGCTCGGGCTTGGGAGGTCAGATCCCAAGGAGAGTACTGGGCTTGGCTGCGTGAACACAGGCTGAAGGGGGATAGCGCACCACAGCTAGCCGGGAGGGAGTCCAGGAAAAAAGTCTGGACCTGTCAAAGAGGCAAAAGACCATTGTGTGGGGGTGCACAAGGAGAGGGGATTCAGAGCACTGCATAAACAAGCTCCAGAGATGGGCAAGAGCCATGTCTATCATCGTAGACAGCAGAGACGGAGATGAAATGCTAAGGCTGCTGCTGCAGCCACCAAGAAGTCTGTGTGCAAGCACAGGTCACTAACCACACCTCCCCTCCCAGGAGCCTGTGCAGGCTGCCACTGCCAGGGTCCTGTGATGCAGGGACAACTTCCCCAGGAGAACACGTGGTGCACCTCAGGTTGTGACAACATCACACTGGCCTCTGGTGCTGCAGGCTCGCCCTGCATTCTGCACCCCTCCCATCCCCGGCTTCAGTGAGACAGAGCTCCCTATTCAGCTGCTATTTTAACCCCGTCCTGTCTGAGCCAAGAAAAGATGTCCTCAGACGACCTACTCTCAGAGGCAGGGCCAAATGCAAAACTGAACCCCAGGAGCTACGTGAACAAAGAAGAGACGGGGAAATTTCTCCGAGCAGCCTTAGGAGTAGTGGATTAAATCTCCACAATCAACTTGATGCACCCTGCATCTCTGGAAAATCTGAATAAACAACAAATCATCCCAAAATTGAGGTGGTGGACTTTGGGAGCAACTGTACACATGGGATTTGCTTTCTGCATCTGATTTGTTTCTGGTTTTATATTTATCTTAGTTTAGTATTTAGAGTTTATTATCATTGGTAGATTTGTTTATTGATTTGGTGGCTCTCATCCTGTTTTTAAAAAATATATATAGATATATGTATTTTTTCCTTTTTCTCTTTTTGTAAGCGTGTATGTGCATGCTTCTTTGTGTGATTTTGTCTGTATAACTTTGCTTTTACTTTGTCCTAGGGTTCTGTCCATCCATTTTATTTGTTTTTTGTTTTTGGCTTTAGTAGAGTTTTTAGCACTTCTTTTCATTGGTGGATTTGTTTTTTGGTTTGGTGGCTCTCTACTTTTTTCTTTCTCTTTTAAAAATTACTTATAATTTTTTTTTTTTACTTTTAATAATATTTTTCTATTTTTTACTTGAATAACTTTGTTATTTTATTTTTTTCTTTCTTTCTTTCTTTTTTTCTCCCTTTTCTCCTGAGCTGTGTGGCAGACAGGGTCTTGGTGCTCTGGCTGGGTGTCACGCCTGTGCCTCTGAGGTGGGAGAGCCAAGTTCAGGACATTGGTCCACCAGAGACCTCCCAGGTCCACATAATATCAAACGGCCAAAGTTCTCACAGATATCTCCATCAACCCAGCTCCATTCAACGACCAACAAGCTATAGTGCTGGACACCCTATATCAAACAATCAGCAAGACAGGGACACAACACCACCCAAGAGTAGAGAGGCTGCCTAAAATTATAATAAGGTCACAGACACCCCAAAACACACCACCAGATGCAGTCCTTCCCACTAGAAAGACAAGATCTAGCCTCATCCACTAGAACACAGGCACCATTTGCCTCCACCAGGAAGCCTACACAACCCACTGAACCAACCTTAGCCACTAGCGGCAGACACCAAAAACAACAGGAACTATGAATCTGCAGCCTGCAAAAAGGAGACACCAAAAACAGAAAGTTAAGCAAAATGAGAAGACAAAGAAACATCCAGCAGATGAAGGAGCAACGTAAAAACCCACCAGACCAAACAAATGAAGAGGAAATAGGCAGTCAACCTGAAAAAGAATTCAGAGCAATGATAGTAAAGATGATCCAAAATATTGGAAATAGAATGGACAAAATACAAGAAACCTTTAATAAGGACAGAGAAGAACTAAAGAGCAAACAAACAATGATGAACTACACAATAAATGAAATTAAAAATTCTCTAGAAGGAATCAATAGCAGAATAACTGAGGCACAAAAACGGATAAGTGACCTGGAAGATAAAAGACTGGAAATAACTACCACCAAGCAGAATAAAGAAAAAAGTATGAAAAGAATTTAGGACAGTCTCAGAGACCTCAGGGACAACATTAAATGCACCAACATTCAAATTATAGTGGGCCCAGAAGAAGAAGAGAAAAAGAAAGGGACTGAGAAAATATTTGAAGAGATTATAGTTGAAAACTTCCCTAATATGGGAAAGGAAATAGTCAATCAAGTCCAGGAAGCACAGAGTCCGATACAGGATAAATCCAATGAGAAACACTCCAATACACATAATCAAACTATCAAAAATTAAATACAAAGAAAAAATATTAAAGCAGCAAGGAAAAAGCAACAAATAACATACAAGGGAATCCCCATAAGGTTAACACCCGATCTTTCAGCAGAAACTCTACAAGCCAGAAGGGAGTGGCAGGACATATTTAAAGTGATGAAAGGGAAAAACCTACAACAAGATTACTGCACCCAGTAAGGATCTCATTCAGATGTGACAGAGAAATTAAAACCTTTACAGACAAGCAAAAGCTAAGAGAGTTCAGCACCACCAAACCAGCTTTACAACAAATGCTAAAGGAACTTCACTAGGCAGGAAAAACAAGAGATGGAAAAGAACTACAATAACAAATCCCCCAAAATTAAGAAAATGGCAATAGGAACATACATGTCGGTAACTACCTTAAACGTGAATGGATTAAATGCTCCAACCAAAAGACAGAGACTGGTAAATGGATACAAAAACAAGGCCCATATATATACTGTCTACAAGAGACCCACTTCAGACCTAGGGGCAAATGAAAACTGGAAAGTGAGGGGATGGAAAATGATATTCCATGCAAATGGAAATCAAAGGAAAGCTAGTGTAGCAATTCTCATATCAGATAAAATAGACTTTAAAATAAAGACTACTACAAGAGACAAAGAAGGACACTATATACTGATCAAGGGATCAATCCAAGAAGATATAACAATTGTAAATATTTATGAACCCAGCACAGGGGCTCCTCAATACATAAAGCAGATGCTAACAGCCATAAAAGGGGAAATCAACAGTAACACAATCATAGCAGGGCACTTTTAACACCCGACTTTCACCAATGGACAGATCATCCAAAATGAAAATAAATAGGGAAACACAAGCTTTACATGATACATTAAACAAGATGAACTTAATTGATATATATAGAACATTCCATCCAAAAACAACAGAATACACTTTCTTCTAAAGTGCTCATGGAACATTCTCCAGAATAAATCGTATCTTGGGTCACAAATCAAGCTTGGTAAACTTAAGAAAATTGAAATTGTATCAAGTATCTTTTCCTACAACACTATGAGACTAGATATCAAATACAGGGGAAAAAAAATCTGTAAAAAATACAAATACATGGAGGCTAAACAATACAATACTAAATAACCAAGAGATCACTGAAGAAATCAAAGAGGAAATCAAAAAATACCTAGACACAAATGAAAATGAAAACACCACTACCAAAAACCTATGGGATGCAGCAAAAGCAGTTCTAAGGGAAGTTTATAGCAATACAATCCTACCTCAAGAAACAAGAAACATCAAATATACAACCTAACTTTACACCTAAAGCAATTAGAGAAAGAAGAACAAAAAAACCCAAACATAGCAGAAGGAAATAAATCATAAGGATCAGATCAGAAATCAATGAAAAAGAAATGAAGGAAACGATAGCAAAGCTCAATAAAAGTAAAAGCTGGTTTTTGAGAAGATAAACAAAATGGATAAACCATTAGCCAGACTCATCAAGAAAAACATGGAGAAGACTCAAATCAATAGAATTAGAAATGAAAAGCGAGAAGTTACAACTGACACTGCAGAAATATAAAGGATCATGAGAGATTACTACAAGCAACTATATGCCAATAAAATAGACAACCTGGAAGAAATGTACAAATTCTTACAAAAACACAACCTTCTGAGACTGAAGCAGGAAGAAATAGAAAATATAAACAGACCAATCACAAGCACTGAAATTGAGACTGTGATTAAAAATCTTCCAACAAACAAAAGCCCAGACCACATAGCTTCACAGGTGAATTCTATCAAATATTTACAGAAGAGCTAACACCTAGCCTTCTCAAATTTTCCAAAATATAACAGAGGGAAGAACACTCCCAAACTCCTTCTATGAGGCCATCATCATCCTCATACAAAATCCAGACAAAGATATCACAAAGAAAGAAAACTACAAGCCAATATCACTGATGAAACTACAGGCCAATATCAGTGACAGATGGAAAAATCCTCAACAAAATACTAGCAAACAGAATCCAACAGAACATTAAAAGGATCATACACCATAATCAAGTGGGCTTTATGCCAGGAATGCAAGGATTCTTCAGTATACGCAAATCAATCAATGTGATGCACCATATTAACAAATTGATGGAGAAAAACCATATGATCATCTCAATAGATGCAGAAAAAGCTTTTTACAAAATTCAACACCCATTTATGATAAAAACACTCCAGAAAGTAGGCATACAGGGAACTTTCCTCAACATAATAAAGGCCATATATGACAAACCCACAGCCAACATTGTTCTCAATGGTGAAAAATTGAAACCATTTCCACTAAGATCAGGAAGAAGACAAGTTTGTCCACTCTCACCACGATTATTCAACATAGTTTTGGAAGTTTGAGCCACAGCAATCAGAGAAAAAAAAAAAAAGAAAGAAAGAAAAGGAATGCAAATTGGAAAAGAAGAAGTAAAACTGTCACTGTCTGCAGATGACATGATACTGTACATAGAGAATCCCAAAGATGCTACCAGAAAACTACTAGAGCTAATCAATGAACTTGGTAAAGTAGCAGGATACAAACTTAATGCACAGAAATCTCTTGCATTCCTATACACTAATGATGAAACATCTGAAAGAGAAATTAAGGAAACACTCCCATAAACCACTGCAATGAAAAGAATAAAATACCTACGAATAAACCTACCTAAGGAGATAAAACACCTGTATGCAGAAAACTATAAGACAGTGATGAAAGAAGTTAAAGATGATACAAGCAGATGGAGAGATATATCACATCCTTGGATTGGAAGAATCAACACTGTGAAAATGACTATACTACCCAAAACAATCTACAGATTCAATGAAATCCCTATCAAATTACCAATGGCATTTTTCACTGAACTAGAACAAAAAAATTCACAATGTGTATGGAAACACAAAAGACCCCGAATAGCCAAAGCAGTCTTGAGAAAGAAAAGTGGAGCTGGAGGAATCAGGCTTCCTGACTTCAGACTATACTACAAAGCTACAGTAATCAAGACAGTATGGTACTGGCACAAAAACAGAAATATAGATGAATGGAACAGGATAGAAAGCCCAGAGATAAAACCACACACATATGGTCACCTTATTTTTGATAAAGGAGGCAAGAATATACAACGGAGAAAAGACAGCCTCTTCAGTAAGTGGTACTGGGAAAACTGAACAGCTACCTGTAAAAGAATGAAATTAGAACACTCCCTAACAACATACACAAAAATAAACTCAAAATGGATTAATGACCTAAATGTAAGGCCAGACACTATAAAACTGTTAGAGGAAAACATAGGCAGAACACTCTATGACATAAATCACAGCAGCATCCTTTTTGACCCACCTCCTAGAGAAGTGGAAATAAAAATAAACAAATGGGACCTAATGAAACTTAAAAGCTTTTGCACAGCAAAGGAAACCATAAACAAGACAGAAGGACAGACTTCAGAATGGGAGAAAATATTTGCAAATGAAGCAACTGACAAAGGATTAATTTCCAAAAGTTACAAGAAGCTCATGCAGATCAATATCAAAAAAAAAAACAAAAAACAACCAGACAACCCAATCCAAAAATGGGCAGAAGACCTCAATGGACATTTCTCCAAAGAGGATATACAGATTGCCAACAAACATATGAAGGGATGCTCAATGTCACTAATCATTAGAGAAATGCAGATCAAAGCTACAATGAGGTATCATCTCACACCAGTCAGAATGGCCATCATCAAAAAAATGCAGAAACAATAAATGCTGGAGAGGATGTGGAGAAAAGGGAACCCTCTTGCATTGTTGGTGGGAATGTGAATTGATACAGCCACTGTGGAGAACAGTATGGAGGTTCCTGTAAAAACTAAAAATAGAACTACCATATGACCCAGCAGTCCCACTACTGGGCATATACCCTGAGAAAACCATAATTCAAAAAGAGTCATGTACCACAATGTTCACTCCAGCACTATTTACAATAGCCAGGACATGGAAGCAACCTAAATGCCCACTGACAGATGAATGGATAAAGAAGATGTGATACATATATACAATGGAATATTACTCAGCCATAAAAAGGAATGAAATTGGGTCATCTGTAGAGACGTGGATGGATCTAGAGACTGTCATACAGAGTGAAGTAAGTCAGAAAGAGGAAAGCAAATATCATATATTAATGCATATATGTGGAACCAAAAAAAAATGGTTCTGAAGAACCTAGGGGCAGGAGAGAAATAAAGATTCAGATATAGAAAATGGACTTGAGGACATGGGGAAGGGGAAGGGGAAGCTGGAATGAAGTGAAAGAGTGGCATGGACATATATACACTACCAAATGTAAAACAGATAGCTAGTGGGAAGCAGCTTCATAGCACAGGGAGATCAGCTGGGTGCTTTGTGGCCACCTAGAGGTGAGGTGTAGGGATAGTGGGAGGGAAATGCAAGAGGGAGGAGATATGGGGACATATGTATATGTATAGTTGATTCACCTTGTTATAAAGCATAAACTAACACACCGTTGTAAAGCAATTATACTCCAATAAAGATGTTAAAAAAACAAAAAATCACAGAGCAAAAGCATGAGCCCTGAGTGGGAGTCAAGAACCCTGTCTTCTTATTGGACCTTTGCACTTTGTAAGCTGTGTGACCTTGAAGAAGTCAGTAAATCTCCCTAAGTCACAGTTCCCTCAGTGATTAAAGTAATAATAATAATAAATAACACTGATCTCATTTGAGCATTGTGGCTGAGACAGTGCTATGTATTTATCACACCATTTCCTCTTCCTGGGAATGCTGGAAGACTCCATTCAGGCTTCATTGTAGTTAGGTTGGGGGTCACTTGCCTGAATTCTGACCCATGGAATGTGGGCAGAAGTGACACAAGCCATTCATGAAGTACTCTGTAAATACATCTCACAAGATCCACCAGCTGTCTCTTCCTGGTTTGTGACTGGAGCCACATACCACATAGAGTAGCTACAAGATAGAGAAGCAACCTGAGACTCCATGTCACCACCTGTAGGAGAGCCTGAGTAGAACAGCCACCAATCTACTCAACTTTGATGTGAGCAAGAAATCAACCTTATTGTTTTAACCACTAAAATTTTTAGGTTTGTTACCACAGCATAATATAGCCTACCCTGACTAAGAAAAGGACTAAATGAGAAAATAAAATTTACTTGTTTTATATCTAAATGTGCTATGCAGGTTAGTACTGGGAGCAATGATGGAGAGCTTGTAAAAATTAATTGAATTTCTAAAGTTTTTTTGACATTATACCTTTACATAGATTATATAAAGGCTTCCTGAAAGATAGAATCCAGTCACTATAGACCAGCCACATTCTTACTTAAATATTAGTATATTTATTTTCCCTTAACATATCTGGGACATATATACATAGATGATCCATTTTACCAAGTATTTTAACTGATATGACTAGGTAGTAGAAGCCCTATCACTTATACTCACTACAATGACACTAAGTGACACTAAGTTCCTAAAGAGAGTGACCTCTGGCCCAAAGATGAAAATCCATGCCTATATGAAATGATTCTCTCACTTTAAAATTAAAACTGAGTGGCTGATTGTGATCATTTTTAAAATCTCCTCTTAGGAGATCTCTTGTTTTGATCATAAGCTCCAAAAAAAAAAAAAAAAAGAGCAAAACGCTAAGATTATAGATAATACAATTTTGTATAGACTGATTTTTGCCTAAATTTAAAGTGCAATTTATACAGAACTGGGGGGAAGCCCTCCTGAGAAGCTGAAAAAATGGTATTTAAGGTACTATTATTATTTTTTTTATGTGGTCCCAAGTTTTCTTGATCAAATTGTTTAGTCAATCAAAGAATTATTTCCTTTAGAGGTTTTTGAAGGGATATTAATTCAAGTCAATAAAAGGAATCATTGATCAAATCCAAGAGGATTGTATCAGTTCAAGGCTCCTTATTAGATGATTATTAGCTGTTGTTGTACAAATATCACTGACAGGATTAATAAGATTTGTCATAGAATGGAAAGGCCAAAAATCAGTTCAGAGAAGGCTAAAAATATTCCTTAAATTTAAGTTTTAAATTCAGCTTTCTAAAAATCGGACATGTATTTTAGAGCAATCTTGACATCTCCAGAAGTGCATAAATGAATTAAACCTGTCAATGACCTACTTTAATGAAAGAAATTACAGCCATCTTAAATACTCATAATTTATCTTTATGATGATATTGAGTTGCTAATTTTAGAATTCAGAAATGAGAAATTATGGCAAATAACTGCATTTAGCAAAATCAACCACCTAGAGGACAGTCAAGTATATATACTTCAGGCAAACAGAACATTGAGTTTGCCCATTCCTGAACGTCTTGTCATTGCTAAAAATGTACACTGTATCTTCCCACACAGGTTGAAGGAACCACAAGGAAATACAGGCCAACTCACTAGAGCTAATTCTACACACACCAACCTTGTATACATATATTGAAACAAAGCAGCTTGACAAGGGTACCTGAACAGCATCCTACCTTCCCACAATGGCAGGGACTGCTCATTGCCTGCCAAACCTCCACCCTCCCCTTCTTCCTTAGAAAACAGAGCACTGCTTTTTTTTGATGAGCATATTTCTTCCTGGCATAAAACTATATTATCCATGAATGAACATTTGATCAATTCAAGGATATGAGACATCAGATAAAGCTGCTTAAAGAAAACTGGCTTGTCTTTTAGCGGCCACCTTTTTGATTTTTTGCCTTTCTTACTCCTCCTGACCCCCATATTTTTGATGCCTAGAGTCCAGCAGCCTCTGTGGACCCTGAGTTCCACACAGTAGGAAGGAAGAGCAGAAAAGCCAGAGTTTGAGCACTTGATGACAGGATGGGATTACTGCACAGCCACTCTAGTCTACATCTAAAGTACTTTCACAGGGGACAGAAACATTTTTCTATCTCCTTTAAGCCACTATTATTTCGGGGTTTTCTGTTTTAGGCAGCTAAAGTGATTTGAACTTATATAATTAGTCAATTCAGTTTTTTTTTTTTTAATAGCCAAGAACCATAAATTAACTCTCTAGCTAATTTGTCTGCTGTTTTAAATTTGATAGATTTGTACATGTAGACTAAATTTTAACTTTTTTTATCCTATTTAACAGTACTATTCAAATTTGTTAAAATACTAATATGTCATGTAAGAAAATCATCACTATGAATGACTTATCTTAATTTTTCCTTCACATATTATAAGAAACCTAGAGATAAAAATTTATTGGGAATCCAGTACATTCCTAAAGAAAATTTCTCTTCTAGTTCCCAAAGAATACCAAAAAGAAGAAGAAGAAGAAGAAGAAGAAGAAGAAGAAGAAGAAGAAGAAGAAGAAGAAGAAGAAGAAGAAGAAGAAGAAGAAGAAGAATGAGAAACCCTGTATATTTATATTTTCTAAAGTAATTTGGGGAAGAAGAAGAATACTCTGCTATAGAATGTGCAATGACATGTGGTAATATGAAGAGCACTTTCTAGTTTAAACTATTTTCTATCATTTCTATTTCCAACATTCTGTTTTTAAAAATCTATTGATTCTTATATGGGAAAAATGGTTAAAATTTTAATTTTCAAATAAAATTTACGCTGAAACCTCCTGATGATGATTTATAAAGGATAACATTTCTTAAAACTTGGGGATCAAGTAAACAAGTTCTAATTTGTTTGTTGAAAACCTAAAGCTCTGTATAATCATATCTATTACAACCACATACATGAAAAGAGGGAGCAAGAGGAAGAGGGAGAGAGAAAACAAACCTATTTATGTCCATCTGGGTCCTAAATGAAAAGGACCCCATTCTACTGTATACTTTTTTCCTCCCCTACCATGTAGTATAGACTGGGGCTAGGTAAGCTTTCATCTTTCAACCTAGAAATAAAAATAATAAATAGTTCCAAGATTTTAGTATCAAAAAAGAATTCCTAGTACAGAAATCTCTCTCTTCCTCATCTCACTTTGATCTCTTTCTCTCTCTCCTCTGAAAAGGAAGAAAGAAAAAGCAAAATGCCATTACCAATTTCATTTTTATTTTTCACAGTAAGTCACTGATATATTAAGCTCTCAGGCTACAAAGTCATAATGTTTTTAGTCATTATTATGGAAAAAAAAGATAAAACCCATAAGTCTCCAGATGTATTGTTTTAAAATTCATATTAAAAGTGACTCTATTGTGCAGCCACTATTCGAAACAGTATGGAGGTTCCTCAAAAAACTAAAAATAGAGTTGCCATATGATCCAGCAATTCAACTCAGGTATATATCTGGACAAAACCATAATTCAAAAAGATACATGCACCCCTATGTTCATAGCAGCACTATTCACAATAGCCAAGACATGGATACAACCTAAATGTCCATCAACAGATGAATGGATAAAGAAGATGCGGTATATATACACAACGGAATATTACTCAGCCATAAAGAATGAAATAATGCCATTCACAGCAACATGGATGGACCCAGAGATAAGCATACTAAGTGAAGTAAGTCAGAAAGAGAAAGACAAATACCATATGATATCACTTACATGTGGAATCTAAAATATGACACAAATAAACTTATCTATAAAACAGAAACACACTCAAAGATATAGAGAACAGCCTTGTGGTTGCCAAGGTGGAAAGGGTGTGAGGGAGGGATGAATTGAGAGTTTGCACTTAGCAGATGCAAACTATTATATATAGAATTGATAAACAACAAGGTCCTACTGTGTAGTACAGGGAACTATATTTGATATCCTGTGATAATCTATAATGGAAAAGAATATGAAAAAGAATGTATATATATTTATATACATGTATAACTGAATCACTTTGCGCACAGCAGAAATTAACACAACATTGCAAATCAACTATACTTCAATAAAATAAATTTTTTTAAAAAGTGACTATCATCTACTATATGTGTGTTCATCTCAATAGCTTATTGCTGCTATAGTTTATGCCAAAGATAGAAATATAAAGCTTGATGAGAACAACAGCATTCTGCATATTTTGATGTCAGTTAAAACAACATTTAGACAAACCCAAGATATTTCTATTATAAATTTTCTAAGATTATAATTTGCATGGTTGATGACTACAGCAAAGTTAATTTTCTTTAAAGTATCACAGAACTTACTAAACATCTTTTGGTTGGTGTAGTAATAAAATATATTTTAAGTGATGTTCAGGACTTACCACCTCCACCTCCAAGAAGACTGGCATTTGCTGTTCAAAAGAAAACAAAATAAAAGACATTAAATAATATATAAAAATATAATATGACAGAGTAGTTCAAGAAAAGTTGGTAATGATCATGATCATGCTGTACATATACACACACACACATATATCACAATATGTACTTTCATATAGACAGACTTTATTATTGTTTTATTATGGTATGAAAATTGGAATATTTCACTATTTTTCTTTTTTCTCTTCAAATGAATATTTTTACAATGTGCTTCCTTCTAATAAAATGAAGTACATATGTGATCCTTTTTTTTCCATTCTGTAGCTACATTAATCTTTTGGTTTCTCCATTTTGTCAACTAGAGACAGAACAATGTTATTTAGGCAATTTCAACAATTTCAAAGGACAATGTAACAAGAAAGTATAATGATAATTTTAATTAAACTTAAACACCATCAAATAAAGCTATCTCAAGACACTCTGCAATAAGAACAAACTCAAATAGTGACAGATTTATTCGTTTTTACATTAATTTTTTGTTTGAGGGAAAGAAATACATTTTAAATATTTTTGTAAAACAATGATGTGTCATTTCTTACCCATTTAACCATTAACCTAGCACATATAATTATGAAGTCAAATAATAAGCAAATATAAGACCATTCCATTTAGATATTTTTTAAGAGGTCAGATTTTCAGAAGGTTCCACTGCAGTTTTCTGCTGAAGTATTAAGCAACTTTACGCCTATGTTTATCTAGTCTCTACAAAAGCCAGAGAACAGAAGTCCTGCAGCAACATAAAAAAAAAAGTGTGTGGTAATCAAAGTCCCTTTCTTTGTGGAGAAACCTGAGCTACCAAAAGATTAAAGAAATCACTTAAGAAAGCGGAGTAGGAATCTTTAACTTGAATTTTCCGGTGATGTCCACAAAACACGCACTGCCATAATAAGAGAAGCAAATATCAGAGTGTTAAGGATTCCATCAATAAATAATGGAGCTTTTTCGGAAGAAATGCCTATATTCATATGTGATGGTTTGCTAATTATTGAAACACTAAAGAGAACATCATGAAAATGCGTGGAGAACAAATGCCTTTGATGGTTTTCCCAATATGTCAATCTTAGAGCATCAAATCTTGTCTCATATGATCTTCCAAGTACAGGGCCATCTAATTGCTGCTCACGCCTTCCCCTCAGTGCTTTCATCACAAATATGGACTGTGTAGCAATGCCATTAGTCAACCATAAACAAAATTTGCTTCAGATGTTACATTTTATTTACTTTTTTAACTTGTTTTTTTTCTTTTTTGGGCCACGCCACGTGGCATGTGGGATTTTAGTTCCCTGACCATGGATCAAACCTGTGCCTCCTGCAGCGGAAGCGCACAGAGTGTTAACCACTATACCTCCAGGGAAGTCCCACTTCAGATATTATAAAGTCATTTACCACCCTGTCACTTCAGATCGCCCCTTCTGACTTCACAGTGAAAATGTGTAGTATTTACATAGATCGTATCCAGGACTTAATGCCCTGCCCCAAATCAAACTTTGTTAACTGTTGAAGTGGTAACTTGCTGAAGGGGAATGAGGAAAGATGTTATGAATTCTATCTTGGTTCCATACCCTTTAGTGGATGGGAGAAATTTCATGATGTCTCTTGGCAAACCCAAACATTTTCTTAAAAATCTTAGCTACATGCATTTATAAAACTGCATGGCATTTCACACTCCTGCCGATTTTTTATTTTTATATTTGACTGAGAACTCCTTCCCTGTCTATAGGTTTTTCCAGATCCCAGAAACTCCATCTGTTGTCCTCCAATTTATACATATTCATTCATAAAGAAAAATTTATTTCCAACAACAAACAACAACAGCAATGAATAGTAGCTTTACATGCAAATTATCATGCCCAGAATCACAATAATGCAATATAACCTATTTTCACCCAATGCTTTGCTTAATAAAGGTGGAGCCTGCCTCTTTTGAGAGCACAGCCCAAGACCCATCTGTTTAACCAGGCCCTCATCCAATAGAGGTGGGTGGATGTGTGGGAGCAGGTGTAGGAACTGGAACTCCAGTCCTGGAGAACCATCAAGTCAGTTTATGTCAGATGTGTGCTCACATCTAGGTGAGCATGTCTGGTTACACTTTAACATCTACATAGAGGTATTTTATAAAATTGTTGAATTTACATAGGGCACAATCACTTTTAAGATAATTTCGTGTGTATTACCAGACATGTAACAGAATCTTAATCTAAGCTGCTTAAATATATTCAAAGCAATTCTAATAACTGTAATCCTGATAATGATTTTTCTAAAGAACCCATCAAATTTAAGTCTATTTTATCAATTTCTGTTCTCTAAAAGTTAAAAAATAAAATGTTTATATTATTAGGAAAAATATCAAGACAATTTTCCTCAGTAAAAGTGATAAAAATATTGGCAAATAAAAGTGAAACTTTATTATGATTTCTAATATTATTCTACCTTCACAAAGCACCTTATGCATAATATAACTGATTGTCAACATTTATTGGTCAGGTGGATTAATATTATTTCTTCCATTTTACAAAAGTGAAAATGACATTTGTGTTCCTAAAATTAGTAGTCATTTAATTTTTACTTATTTCTAATAAATCGAGGTATATCCTAATTAGAGAGGAAGCCCCTAAAGATAAAGTCTGAGTTTAATAATTTGGCCTGCATTTAATAAGTTCTCTGTACATGTTTTCCAATAGTGAGATAATTGGCAAGATTAATCCCATTTCTTTATTGACATAGAAGAAGTTTTTTTGTTTACTGAAGTGTGTGGAAAGAGCAAACTTTGGTCCTTTTCTTCCTGTAAGATCAAGGTCTGTTAAAGAAACTCTTAAAAGTTTATTTGGAAATAGTGATTAAAATTGTATGAAATATGTTTATATAGTTATGTCCCGCTCTAGGTCCCCTGCTAGAGGGAATTTTGGATATACCTCTTGTTATTCCTAGAGTTTCACATGGAAGGTAAAGGAGAAAGGAACAAAGAAAACTTAAAGTTGATAAGCATGATGCTACTGCTTCTAAATTGAGATTTAAAAATCTCTTCTCTGAGCATGCTTACTAATCAACACTATTTTCCTTTTTTAATTTTTAAATTTTTATTAGATTTAGGCTCACTTTTCCACTCCCTGTCAAGTCTACTTCATAGATAGTGCCATATATATATATATTTTTTCATACTAGCAATGGCTAATTGCTACCCTTTTCTTTTTTTTCTTTTACAGCAGGTTCTTATTAGTTATCCACTTTATACATATTAGTGTATATATGTCAATCCCAATCTCCCAATTCACCACACCACCACACCTGCCCCTGCCACTTACCCCCATTGGTGTCCATACATTTCTTCTCTACATCTGTGTCTCTATTTCTGCCCTGCAAACTGGTTCATCTGTAGCATTTTTCTAGGTTCCACATACATGTGTAAATATACGAAAAATGTTTTTCTCTTTCTGACTTACTTCACTCTGTATGTCAGTCTATAGATCCATCCACATCTCTACAAGTGACTCAATTTCATTCCTTTTTATGGCTAATATTCCATTGTATACATGTACCACATCTTCTTTATCCATTCATCTGTCAATGGACATTTAGGTTGCTTCCATGACCTGGCTATTGTAAATAGTGCTGCAATGAACACTGGGGTGAGTGTGTCTTTTTGAATTATGTTTCTCTGAGTATATGCCCAGTAGTGGGATTGCTGGGTCATATGGAAATTCTATTTTTAGTTTTTTAAAGAACCTCCATACTGCTCTCCATAGTGGCTGTATCAATGTACATTCCCACCAACAGTGCAAGAGGGCTCCCTTTTCTCCACACCTCTCCAGCATTTGTTGTTTGTAGATTTTCTGACGATGCCCATTCTAACTGCTGTGAGGTGATACCTCATTGTAGTTTTGATTTGTATTGCTCTAATAGTGATGTTGAGCAGATTTTAATGTGCTTCTTGGCCATGTGTGTGTCTTCTTTGGAGAAATGTCTATTTAGGTCTTCTGCCCACTTATCAATTGGGTTGATTGTTTTTTTGATATTGAGCTGCATGAGCTGTTTATAAATTTTGGAGACTAATCCTTTGTCCCTTGATTTGTTTGCAATTATTTTCCCATTCTGAGGGTTGTCTTTTTCTCTTGTTTGTAGTTTCCTTTGCTTTGCAAAAGCTTTTAAGTTTCATTAAGTCCGATTTGTTTATTTTTGTTTTTATTTCCATTACTCTAGGAGGTGGATCAAAAAATATCTTGCTGTGATTTATGTCAAAGAGTATTCTGCCCATGTCTTCCTCTAAGAGTTTTATACTGTGAAGTCTTACATTTAGGTCTCTAATCCATTTTGAGTTTATTTTTGGGTATGTTGTTAGGGAGTGTTCTAATTTCATTCTTTTACATGTAGCTCTCCAGTTTTCCCAGCACCACTTATTGAAGAGACTGTCTTTTCTCCATTGTATATTCTTGCCTCCTTTGTCAAAGATTACTTGACTATAGGTGTGTGGGTTTATCTCTGGGCTTCCTATATCCTGTTCCATTGAGCTATTTTTCTGTTTTTGTGAATTTTTTGATAGAGTTTGAGAAGGAAGGGTGTTAGCTCTTCCATAAATGTTTCATAGAATTCACCTGTAAAGCCACCTGGTCCTGTACTTTTGTTTGTTGGAAGATTTTTAATCACAGTTTCAATTTCACTACTTGTGATTGGTCTGTTCATATTTTCTATTTCTTCCTGGTTCAGTCTTGGAAGGTTATACCTTTCTAAGAATTTGTCCATTTCTTCCAGGTTGTCCATTTTATTGGCATAGAGTTGCTTGTAGTAGTCTCTTAGGATGCTTTGTATTTCAGCGCTGTCTGTTTTAACTTCTCCTTTTTCATTTCTAATTTTATTGATTTGAGTCCTCTCTCTCTTTGTCTTCATGAGTCTGGCTAATGTTTTATCAATTTTGTTTATCTTCTCAAAGAACCAGCTTTTAGTTTTATTGATCTTTGCTTGGCTTTCTTGGTTTCTATTTCATTGATTTCTGCTCTGATCTTTATGATTTCTTTCCTTTATTAACTTTGGGTTTTGTTTGTTTTTCTTTCGCTAGTTCCTTTAGGTGTAAGGTTAGATTGTTTATTTGAGATTTTTCTTGTTTCTTGAGGTAGGCTTGTATTGCTATAAACTTCCCTCTTAGAACTACTTTTGCTGCATCCCATTGGTTTTGGATCATTGTGTTTTCATTGTCATTTTTCTCTAGGTATTTTTTTTAATTTCCTCTTTGATTTCTTAAGTGATCTCTTGGTTATTTAGTAACGTATTGTTTAGCTTCCATGTGTTTGTGTTTTTAATGTTTTTTTCCCTGTAATTGATTTATAATCTCATAGCATTGTGGTCAGAAAAGATGCTTGATATGATTTCAACTTTCTTAAATTTACTGAGTCTTGATTTGTGACACAAGATGTGATCTATCCTGGAGAATGTTCTGTGTGCACTTGAGAAGAAAGTGTATTCTGTTGTTTTTGGATGGAATGTCCTATAATATTAATTAAAGCTATTGTCTGTTGTGTCATTTAAAGCTTGTGTTTCCTTATTAATTTTCTGTTTGGATGACCTGTCCATTGGTGTAAGTGAGGTGTTAAAGTCCCTCACTAATATTGTGTTAATGTCAATTTCCTCTTTTATAGCTGTTAGCAGTTGCCTTATGTATTGAGGTGCTCCTATGTTGGGGCCATATATACTTATAATTGTTATATCTTCTTTTTGGATTGATCCCTTGATCTTTAGGTAGTGTCCTTTCTTGTCTCTTGTAACATTCTTTATTTTAAAGTCTATTTTATCTGATATAAGTATTACTACTCCAGCTTTCTTTTGATTTCCATTTGCATGGAATATCTTTTTCGATCCCCTCACTTTCAGTCTGTATGTGTCCCTAGGTTTGAAGTGGGTCTCCTGTAGACAGCACATATATGGGTCTGGTTTTTGTATCCATTCAGTGAGCCTGTGTCTTTTGGTTGGAGCATTTAATCCATTTATGTTTAAGGTAATTATCGATTTGTATGTTAATATTACCATTTTCTTAATTGTTATGGGTTTGTTTTCGTAGGTCCTTTTCTTCTCTTGTGTTTCCCACTCAGAGAAGTTCCTTTGGCATTTGTTGTAGAGCTGGTTTGGTGGGTGCTGAATTCTCTTAGCTTTTGCTTGTCTGTAAAGCTTTTGATTTCTCTGTAGAATCTGAATGAGATTCTTACCGGGTAAGTAATCTTGGTTGTAGGTTCTTCCCTTTCATCACTTTAAATATATCATTCCACTCCCTTCTGGCTTGTAGAGTTTCTGCTGAGAAATCAGCTGTTAACCTCATGGGAGTTGCCTTGTATGTTATTTGTCATTTTCCCTTGTTGCTTTCAATAATTTTTCTTTGTCTTTAATTTTTGTCAGTTTGAGTACTATGTGTCTTGGTGTGTTTCTCCTTGTGTTTATCCTTCCTGGGACTCTGCCCTTCCTGGACTTGGGTGGCTATATTTCCTTTCCCATGTTAGGGAAGTTTTCAACTATAATCTCTTCAAATATTTTCTCGGGTCCTTTCTCTCTCTCCTCCTTCTGGTACCCGTATAATGTGAATGTTGGTGCATTTAATGTTGTCCCAGAGGTCTCTTAGGCTGTCTTCATTTCTTTTCATTCTTTTTTCTTTATTCTGTTCCACGGCAGTGAATTCTACCATTCTATCTTCCAGGTCACTTATCCTTTGTTCTGCCTCAGTTATTCTGCTATTGATTTTTCTAGTGATTTTTCATTTCAGTTATTGTATTGTTCATCTCTGTTTGTTTGTTCTTTAATTCTTCTAGGTGTTTGTTCTTTAATTCTTCTAGGTCTTTGTTAAACATTTCTTGCATCTTCTTCATCTTTGCCTCCATTCTTTTTACGAGGTCCTGGATTATCTTCACTATCATTATTCTGAATTCTTTTTCTGGAAGGTTGCCTATCTCTATTTCATTTAGTTGTTTTACTGGGGTTTTATCTTGTTCCTTCATCTGGTACTTAGCCCTCTGCCTTTTCGTCTTGTCTCTCTTTCTGTGAATGTAGTTTTTCTTCCACAGGCTGCAGGACTGTAGTTCTTCTTCTTTATGCTGTCTGCCTCTGGTGGATGAGGCTATCTAAGAGGCTTGTGCAAGTTTCCTGATGGGCGGGACTTGTGGTGGGTAGAGCTGGGTGTTGCTCTGGTGGGCAGAGCTCAGTAAAACTTTAATCCGCCTGTCAGCTGATGGGTGGGGCTGGTTTCCCCGCCCTGCTGGTTGTTTGGCCTGAGGCGATCCAACACTGAAACCTACCTGGCTCTTTGGTAGGGCTAATGGCGGACTCTAGGAGGGCTCACGCCAAGGAGTACTTCCCAGAACTTCTGCTGTCAGTGTCTTTGTCTTCACAGTGAGCCACAGCCACTCGCCGCCTCTGCAGGAGACCCTCCAACACTAGCAGGTAGGTCTGGTTCAGTCTCCTATGGGGTCACTGCTCCTTTCCCTGGGTCCCAATACACACACTACTTTGTGTGTGCCCTCCAAGAGTGGAGTCATTGTTTCCCCCAGTCCTGTCAAAGTCCTGCAATAAAATCCCACTAGCCTTCAAAGTCTGATTTCTAGGAATTCCTCCTCCTGTTGCCAGACCCTCAGGTTGGGAAGCCTGACATGGGGCTCAGAACCTTCACTCCAGTGTGTGGACTTCTGTGGTATAAGTGTTCTCCAGTTTGTGAGTCACCCACCCAGCAGTTATGGGATTTGATTTTATTGTGATTGTGCCCCTCATACCATCTCATTGTGGCTTCTCCTTTGTCTTTGGAATTGGGGTATCTTTTTTGGTGAGTTCCAGTGTCTTTTTGTCAATGATTGTTCAACAGTTAGTTGTGATTCCCGTGCTCTTGCAAGAGGGAGTGAGCACACGTGCTTCTACTCTGCCATCTTGAACGAATCTCAAGCAACATTATTTTCTTTCATATTTTTCTAAGTAAAATGCCCCTTCTATTACCAGAGAAGGTGGAGGAAAAAAGCAAGCTTCAGTAATTGTCTCAAAGACTGATTCAATGAGAAAGTAAAATGAGCCATTACAAATTAATGAATCTGTGTATTGTACTTTTTTCTCCCCAAAATAACAACTCAATGAAATGAACAATGTCACTGTTTAAAAAGCAAAAACAACATGGAATATAAAATGGGGGTAAGTGTTACCAAAATCTAATTTCAAAGTGACAAATTTGAAGAATTTACTTATCATACCCTAAGCAAATGATTGTTTTTTGACATTTAGAGAAATCGTTTTTTTCTAATTAAACTCAGTTTTGAATTTTTTAATTAAAATTATCAAATTATACATAGGTATAAATATTCATTATAAAATTATCAAAACCCCAAAAAAAAAAATCAGATACAAGTAGGATTCTTTTTCATGGGATAATTAGCCTAAATGAAAAATAATCCTGGTGTTTGACAGTACTATCATTATTTTATGTTTTTCTCAAGATACAAATGGAATATTACCTTACTTTCTTCCTGAAAAAAAAAAAAAATGCTTAAATGACCCTCTTCTACCTGTGTGTGTCTTTTTAAGAATATAACTATAATTAAATTGTGGATCAAATGATGAAAATACAATTACTATATAAGTAATCTTATAACAGTAGAAGTTCCTAGATGGAATATAGACCATAACATTATTACCTAAAGCACTTTTCCTCCTAACATCTCAAAATCCTTTTCAGTCTATATAGGGTAATACAAAGAATACTGCACTGAGAGCCACGTAACCTCATTTTAATTCTGCTTCAGTTACTAAATAGCAGACGATTTTGGCAAGTCATAGTCAACTATCTTACTTATCTTCTTCCATCAGGAAATTTAGAACCAATTGGGGATGTCAAACAGGTTTCAAACAATTCAGATTCATTAAGTACAAGAGACTGTCTGTACCTCTGATTTGAGATAAATCTAGGCTCAGTGGAAAAGAAAACCATGATCAATTAATAATGCTGGTCACGGTCAGACAGGGAAAGGAAGAATTAAAATGGCAGTACACATGCTATATATTGGGGATTGCTGGATCGGAGATCTTCTCTTACATTTGACAGCTTTTGATGTAATGAAATTCGATTCAATAATTTTGAAAAACAAAACTAATAACCTAACTTGTGCCAGCATTGTACTTTAGCATGGCTAATAGCTCCTGCAGTTTCTGAGTCTGAAATAATTCAGTCTGTGAAATAGTCCAGAGCTGGGAGAGGTAACCCATGCCCTCTGTGAGTCAAACTGGCCTGATCAATGTTTGGAACAATTCTTTATTCCACTTGCCCAGTAATTCCTATTATCTGTACTTAGTAATTATTTATTTTCCCACTCCATTTCTACCTTCACCCAGGACTATCTGTCAAACAAGCAACTGCCTGGGAGACTAGTCTTTAAACACTGATTAAATCTATTTGTGCAGGATTTTTGTTTGCTTTTCACAATTATAAAGGAAATTATAGTTGCTTCCATCTTAAAAGCATACTGACCACCTAGTTTAGCTTATTTATTTTGCTTTCTTATTACAATAGAGCACATGGGGTGTCAAAATGATTGTTGGCAAAAAACTTCCCCAGGGGCTCTACTTAAAACACCACTGGGCTTCCCTGGTGGCGCAGTGGTTGAGAGTCCGCCTGCCGAAGCAGGGGACACGGGTTCGTGGCCCGGTCCAGGAAGATCCCACATGCCGCGGAGCGGCTGGGCCTGTGAGCCATGGCCACTGAGCCTGCGCGTCCGGAGCCTGTGCTCCGCAACAGGAGAGGCCACAACAGTGAGAGACCCGCGTATCGCAAAAAAAAAAAAAAAAAAAAAAAAAAAAAAAAAAAAAAACACTTCATTCACAACATGTTATCCTAAAAAATACAAAAGCCAAAATATCACCCTTTGGAATGGCACACATTATATTCTCTAGACTTTGAAACTCAAAGTAGGAAGGGCTAAAAAAAAAATCTGTTAAGATTAAAATCCCAAGCATGTGCATGACTCTAGAACCACTTTTAACAGGGAGCAACCATCTCAACTGATAGCTTTGGAAATACAATCTACACAGACAAATACAGCCATCAATTTGACAACAGCTCTCTGTTCACGATTTACCAGATTTACACCTCCTGATCAAAATCAACAATGCCAGAAGTTTTGGGCAACGGTATAATTTCCTGCTTTGAAGATTACAAAGAGAGAAAATTAAGAATAGGCTTAAGCAGATGTGGGGATATATGTATACGTATAGCTCATTCACTTTGCTATACAGCAGAAATGAACACACCATGGTAAAGCAATTATACTCCAATAAAGATTATTTTTTTTAAAAAAAAAGAATAGGCTTAACTATTTCACATGTAGAAACCAGGCATAAACACATGATGAATAATTCACATTTCATACACTGCAGAATTCAAAGGAACTATTGATTATTCCAGGATCTGTATGGTTGTATAAGCTGTAACCCACCATGAAGCCAAAAACAGAATACAATGAGTCCTACTATTGATAAATAGGTGAAAAGGCATCAGGAATTAGAAAACTTACTTGGGAGTATTAACAATGAAACAAAATGGAATTACTCTGGTTGAACTGCAAGGAAGGAGCTAGAGCTGCCCCGTTTTGCCAATCTGGTGTCACCAGCTATTACCCTGGGTGCTCGGGACTTCTTGGAATACTGCAACGTGGGGAAAAAAACCACTTGTTTTGTCCAACTCCATTTTACAAAACTGGAAAGTTAAAGAGGATCAAAGATGTTAGATGACTTCTCTGGCATCAGGCCTAGGAGAATGAACCTAGAACCTACCATACAATAATGCCAAATTCAAATTGGAAATATACACACACACACACACACACACACATATATATGTATGTATGTATGTGTATCTGATTGTTGTTTGTTCTTCTGAAATCACATCCAACGATGGTAACAGAACACAATGTGCATGGGGTCTACCAAATGTTATCCTACTGAAGATCACCTGATTTAATTATTAAAGGGTGAACTAAAGCACTGGCAGTTCCTACAGCTTCACAATGCAATGCAACTCAAGCAAAATGAGAGGATCAGCACATGTTTCTATGTACCAGTCATACTTCTTGACACTGTGCTCTGAATCAGTTGTAATTTTGATAATGATAACACTGGCTCAGTTACAAAAATCGGATTACTTAAGTCACCCAATCTGGGGCTTTCCAAAGAGTGAACAAGTATGTCTAAATTGGCGGGGGGTGGGGGGAATGAGTTCAAATGTACATTAGTGTTGTAGTTGTAATAATACAAGACACTTGAACAGAAATTTTAACTTGTCTTTCACAAGGAAAATTTTGAATGCAAATCAAGTCTCAATTTAAAAAATAGAAGATGCACTTATTTGAGGGAATATGATACACTTTAGCCTGATGAAAACATAAGCCTGAACATGCACCCTCATTTATACACTTCTTGGGGAGACTGATTTTTTTTAATAAAACCAGACAGTATCTTTAAGAGAAAAACTGTTTTACATAGTTTCCTTATTTCATCTTTCTTATCATATTATGGAATCTTTATGTCTCTACAATAATGAAACGGCGAATAAGTTTTTACAAAATGTTTATTTTAGGTTACACTTCAAACGAGTAAGACAAAAGAATAATTCTCAGTCCTAGTAAATAAATGGGAAGACTGAGACAAAGAACCTCAAAGGTAAAGGACTTGGGGTTAAAGGAAATGAATAGGATTGCTACCTTGAGAACACTTATCAAGATTTAAAATCCACAAAGGTGAAGGCCATGTTTGTTGGTATTGACGGTACCATGCACAGTCCCTGGCACAGAGTAGGGGCTGAATAAATATTTGTTAAAAACGTAACTAAGGGAATAAATGTAACACAGGGGAAAGAGAGAGGGGAAAGGGAAAGTCATATTTCTGGGACAAGTGAGAGAGCTACAGTAACAGATAATGACTCCTTCACAATTTCACAGCCCAGTGAGGCTATGCCAGGAGGGAGCCAAACAGATCGCCGTCCAATTCCAGACTCTATCATCATCCTTGAGAAAGTTCTTTAAACTCCAATTGATAATATAATTTCTTGTATTAATCAGCCATTTGGTAAAATAATAGTCATGGTACAGGTTAGCTGAGAGGAGTAAGGGTGATAACTTATGTGAACGCACAATTGGTGCCTGCAATGTGCTGAGGCTCAGATGTCAGTTCCTTACCCATGACCTTGATTACACTGCTACTTCTGGAAGACACAATAGAGGTTAACAGAAAACCTCCACTAATTGTGGGAGTATGCTAAAAGCAGGCAGACCAATCTTCACTTTGTGGGGACCGCGATCATATTCATCTTAGAGGACTACAGTCCTCTACCCTCAATCTGAGGTGTCCTGGGCTATGCCCTCATCAGAGTTTTGGGAAGAAACTAGAACTTCTGCACACAGGAAAGTGAAGAAGAAGGTCATCTTCAAATTATTATTTTAATTCTGTCTTTGGTATTAAGTCAATTTAAAAATAGTTCTATAAGCCCGTAAAGAAAATGGATGTCATTATTTCACATATTATAACACTTTCCCCTTCTGGATTCTTTTGATGATTTAGCTTAAAAATAATGTTGGTTATTTTATGCCAGATAATTTCTGTTTACTCCTCAAGCCCCACTCTCTACAGTTGCCCCTGTTCTCTGCCCAAAGTGATTTAACTATATAAATGACATCAATGGGTCCTCTTACCCTCTGGCTCTGGTTGAGTTCAGTCAATAGGGAGCCCTGGCAGTAGCTGGTGGGAGAATTGAGTTGAGAATGAGTTGAAGGTATTTACTTCCCTGTTTCTCTTCCTGTAAGTTTACCTTGACCTGACTATGTCCTTTGAATAAAGGTCACTACTCTAATCAAGGTCATTTAGTTTATAACATGACTTCTTCTCCTTCTAGGTTCTGATATGTCTCCCTCTACTCACCTCTTTGAGCTTAGAGTTTTAACAGCTGTGCGGTTGGTAGCCTCTGGTTCCTGAACAATCCCTTGAGGTTCTTTTACACCATATCTATCTCCAACCCTTGTACTTATTCCCTTTATAAATAAGCTGTCCTCGAAGTATCCTAATTTGATTGTGCCAAAGTTCCTGTTAGGACTTTGACTGAACAGATACCATTTTACAGACTGGTCACAACTGGTGGCTAACCTAAATCACACATCCCTTCCTAAACTAACACTCTTAGTTAATAACTGTTATGAGGATGACTCATGTTCTTATGTTACCATTTGGGGAATAATCAATATAGTAGACTAAAGTTTTCCTTATTAATTAAAATATAAAATATATTTTTAAAAAACATAAAATATGTATTCATTTGAACATGTGAATCAATAATTTTATTAAACAAACTCAACTCCTCTTATCTTCTATTCCTTTCCATATTTTTCTCCATGTTCATATAAATATATAAACATAATTGAGTCTTCCTGGGATTACTGTTTAAAAAACAATGGATTCTACTATAAAAATTACTGTGCAACCAAATTTTCTAATTTATCAATACATCAAGGGCTTGAACTAATAAAATAATATATGACATACTATAATTTTCACAAGTTTGAGTGAAACCACTCCCATTATTGATGGACACTTAGGTTTTTTCCAGTTCTGCCATTATAGAAAAAGCTCTAGTAAAAATCATTGTGTGCGTGTGTGTGTGTGTGTGTGTGTGTGTGTGTTTTGCTACATACCAATGCTTCTATCCTATAGAGCAAATCCTCCAAAGTATTTATGGATAACAGAGCATATGCATTTTTCAAACTTAAGAGTTTAATAATTATTAAAATTTTCATATTAAAATGGCAAAAATAGCAAAACTCTAACATTCATAAGTATACCCTGGGATGCACATAAAACATCAGTATCATCTGATGTCTGTCAATAAATAATCTGAAGCAAAATGTCTTGACATGTAGATGAGGTTCACTGGACTGCTTCTGATTTAAATGTAAAATACATCAGTGAAAAGTTCTCACTTATATATTCAGTCTGAATTTCTGATTGATTTCAAATATATAAATTTCAAAATGGTCTGTATTTAATGTAAAAATAATAAATCCATCTCAACTGATGGTGAGCCTCTTTAACCACTTTCTTTTCATGTTTACTAGACACAAATCATGACAGGTTCTGAATTTCATAGCAAACTAAAAACTTCGCTGGAAAAGATTAGAGAAAGTTTCCCCTATTTTCTAATTAAATCCCTTGCAAACTTAAAATATACTTCAGAATTTTAAAGATAAAGAAGCTCAGTAAATATTAACTCATTAGAAAGATATGGAAGGAAAATTGATCAAAAACATAAAGAGATGTAAGAATCAGTATGGATTTCAAGGCTAAGTACAACTATTTCTTTTCTAAACTGTTTTAGTATATGAAGACTTTCTCTAGCATGACCAATTCTACTTATGTTAAATTAAATTCAATAGAGCCATATTTTCATTTTTCTTCTTCCAATCTAAACATAGCATTTTAAAGTAACATTCTTCCTCCAGTTCACTGACGTCTTGTTACACAGCTAAAGTGTGCAGTTGACAGAGGAGCTGACCCAGCTTTCCATTCATCCTAATGCAATACTTGCATCATCAAGCAGCTCTGATCTAACTACTTGCACCAAATTTGACCCTGTGACATGACTAACTTATGAAAATTTTAAAATCTTAATCACCAAGCCAGTGAACAAGCTAACACATATTTTAGTAAGCTGACCAAGGTAGAAAATATGCCCATTATCACAACCAACTTAAGTAATATAAAAATAGATCATGATAACAATTTCCTAAGCATCTATTATTTACTAGACAATGTTAAGACCTGTATGGTATCTGTCATCTTTTAAACAGCCTTGCAAAGTGTGAATTTTACTTTTCCTATAACATATGAGGAAATGAAGGCTACAGTGACACAAAATTGTTTGCCCCAAAGTTGTGAGCTGGAAGTCAGTATTCAACCCAATATTTGAGCCCTTTAATCAAATATCTAACCAATTATCTTTACAGTATGCCAGACTATCTCTTAAGGAATTATTTCATTTCTCCCATATCATTTCAAAATACATGGATATCCAATACCCATGATAGACAATGAATTCAAATAACACCAATGTCAAGGTAGTATCACCAGTTTTTTAATCTAACTAGTGACCAGAATGGACAGCATTTACATATATCATACAACTTAAAGTCATAAAAATTAAAATATCTTTAGTTATACTTTCCCCATGTCACTTACTAACACTATTATTGTACAATAATCAGCAATTTAGATCTCTTAAATCCCGAAATTGTCTATAAAGGAAAACTCCTTTAAAACATTATATTTAATATTCTGATAACATTAAAAAGTGGCCTTCAAAAAAGATGAAAATTCTCAGTATGATTTTAGGCAACATGAACAAGTATGCACATACTGCTATCGATGAGGATATGTATTTCTTAATTAACAGGGCTTTTGACTTGAGCTCAGTTAAATTTAGCAAAACAATAATAAAACATTAAGGTTTGGCTTTCACCAAGTAAATGCAAACTGTCTAATATAAGATTTTATATACTTATAATGAAATACACAAAATGAAAATAAATATATGCTTTCATTCATCCTGAATTTTCTATCATTAGCAACTCCTCATCCTTGAATTTAGGATTATCAATTAAAGAATCATTTTGATAACTTGAGGTAACAAATAAAAATCATAATGATTTTTCTCCTCCTAAATTAAATTACATAGTTCTAATAACTCTTTCAAATTATGGGTGCCTTCTATTAATGTGCAATAAAATTTTACACTGCTCAAGGATACAATAAATATTCAATATATCATTATGTTTATGCAAACTGCAAGCATCAAAAAACTCTCCTCTGAAACATGGAAAAATGTAACTTTATCAACATCATCTTTAATCATTTACAAAAAGACCCACTTTTTTCTGTACACAAGAGACAAGTTATAATTTGCATTCTGTGAATACCAAAAAATACCAACTACTTCTGTTATTACAGTTCCATCAGGCCAGCTGTGGATTCTATAATAGAGATTAGTTTTATTCTGGTGCATTGAAAAGCACTGATATTAATCTCAGACAAAAGTATTATCATTGGTGAGATGCTGATTACTGACTACAGAGGCTTTTAAAAATTATTATTATTTAACAAATCTCACAGGATAACCAAAAATTACTTACTGAAAATAGTTATACTTCTAATGCCACTCTGAGATATCCAAATATCAGAAATAAAATAGAAGCAGCAATAGTTAATCAAAGAATATGTATATGGTATTCCACATGCAATGGATTTGGGGTCAACCAACAAAAGTATTTAATGTTAATCCAAATTGCACCAGTAATTAGTTATATAATTTTGGGCAGGTCACCTAGATCTCTGTGCCTCCATTTAACACTTATAAAAATGTACATTATAATTTAATTATTTAACAACCATTTGTTAAGCAGACACTATGCGTGGGTGCTCTGGGATAAGTGCTGAGAATAAATAGAAAGTAAAATAGACACACTAAATTAGATAATTATAATAAATAAATCTATAAATTATAAATATCATAATATAATTAATGCATTTAATATTTAAACATTTGAATCATGATGTTGAAGTAAGAAAAAATGTTGTTTTACAAGTTGATGGTACTTTATGATATTATATTTTCCAAAATCTTGTCTTCTCAGACCTCCAGTTCAGACAAGATGGCATAGATTTGCTTCTTCCTGTGCCATTCCTCCATCCCTCTCCCTCCCTAAGTACAACTATAAATGCTGAAAATAATGCAAGAGGCAACCAAAGAAAAACTCTGCAAAGTGTAAGGAGGAAGGTGAACTGGTTAGAGACCCCAGGATAGGAGGAACAATCTAGGTGCAAGGCATCTTACATCCTCCCACCCAAAGGAAGAACACAACCAGGCCCAGTATCTCTTGACATACAACCTAGAAACAGAAGGCGGTGCAGGTAGGTTCCTTCTTCCCTGGATCAATAGGAGCCCCACTGACAATAAGCCCTTCAATTAAAGTGCTCTCTTCCTCAGGGCCTGAGACTGTCCTCCTACACCAAGAGACACTGGATGGTTGGGGGGCACCAGCAAAGGGGATCCTGCCACAAGCACCCAGACCAGGAAGGACTTCCCATCCCCCATGGGCAGGGAGCACAGGCCACGACAAGCTCTGGCTTAGGAAGTGCTGTTCTTCCCCACTAGGCCTGAGAATCTTTCTCCCACCAGGAAACATCCAGGGAGAAGGTGGGCAGAGGAAAGCTGGCCAGAGGAGGGATCCCCACCAAGATAAGTAACCAGGCCCAGAAGCACTCTTCACTCTGTCAGGCCAGAGACTTCCTTTTCCCCACCTAGAAACACAAGGAAATTCGTTCTGCCCCTCAGGCAGAACCAGTAGGGACTACTGGGGGCCCCACCCGTTCAAGTTACATCAAACCAAAAGCACAACATCAAAAAGGCTATGAAAATTAAATTGTCATTGGAACTAGAGCCCACTAAGGTAGTCCAAGACCTCTGAACTAAACCCAAACCGAGTCAATTCCTACTAAAATTAAAGATTTAAATAGGAGCTTGAGACTCCTAAAATGAACAGAGCCTCAGGGACCCGTGGGACAAAAGCAATAGATCCGAGAGGTTGGAAAGGAAGAAAGTAGGGTCAATGGATTATCTGAAGAAAGAATGACTGAAAACTTCACAGATTTAATGAAAAATATAAACCAATAGATTCATGAGATGAATCCCACATAAGATAAACCCAAAGAAATCCATGCAGGAATTTCCCTGGTGGTGTAGTGGTAAAGAATCCATCTTCCAATGCAGGTGACTCAGTTCGATCCCTGGTCAGGGAACTAAGATTCCACGTGCTGCGGGGCAACCTAGCCCAGGTGCTACAACTACTGAGCTTGTGTGCCTCAACTAGAGAGCCCGTGTGCCACAAACTACAGAGCCCATGTGCTCTGGAGCCCATGCGCCACAACTAGAGAAGAGAAAACAGACACACCACAACTAGAGAGAAGCCCAAGCGCTGCAACGAACAGCCCACACCTCACAACTAAGACCCGAAGCAGCCAAAGAAAGAAAGAAAGAAATCCATGCAAAGACACAGGATAATTAAACTTCTGAGAACTAAAGACCAAAAAAAAATCTTGAAAGCAGTCAGAAAGAAATAAAAAGAACATAAACTATAACATTTAGTGGGATGCCAGTTCAAATGACAGGTTAGCTGGTGGCCTCCCCAGGGACTATCTCAGCTGAAAAGAGCTGCTTCATCTAGATCATGCCCCCTTATTGGGTGGCTCACATAGCCTAACTTGGGGATATAAAAGCCTGGTTCGCTGTCCAGTGACTGATGTATATGGGAACACAAAGGTCCAGTCCTTGTCCCAACTCAAGACAATTCTGAAAGGCCATCTCAGCTTCCTAGATGTTCAACTCAGGCTCTTTTTGAAAATGTAACACAGTTCAATTTCTCCCCTGTTCAGTTTTGCTTCCTCCCCCTTTCTTCCACAGATTTTTTTTTTTTATACCAAGAATGCTTCCTAATAAATAACCTGCTCACTATCTCAGTGTCTACTTCCTGGGGAACCCAAGTTGTGACAGCAGTCATGGAGGCATGTGATAGCGAGACAGAGCAAGGCCTGTGCAGGAGGCATTTATGGTTAAATGGAGTGACTCTTTGACCACCAACTATTAGAAGCTCTCTTTAGAATGTGGACACCTGCTGCCTCTTGGCCCTTAGCTTTAGGTCTTAGTGTTCAATTCCAGGGCAACAAGAAAAGTATCCCCCAATACCTTATTATATTAGTCTAGTTTGAAATTTCAATAACAAATATTGAATGCAATTTTAAATTAAAATTCAAATAATTCAATTTTTAAATTAGACATCAAGCCTCTCACAAATATGATTCAAATAAATACATTTAGCATTAATGATAATGATGCCAGGTTATGAAGTCAATGTTGGAGCAAAAGGAGAGACAGTGTAAAGCATCCTGAAAACTTCTTATTAAAAAAAATTTTTAAATACCCTGGAAAGAATTAGACCTATACAAATTTGTGAGGAGGAAGCAAAGCAGCAATTCTTGGACCCAGAACTCTTCTTATAGTTCTGAATGATGTAAATATCAAGAGCCTTATATTTCCTATGTAAATCCTTACATTATAACTTTAAAATTTCAAAGTCTATTAACAGTTTACCTTTTACTCATCAACAGTGTTGTGCTAGCCAGAGAACTTCCAAAATCACCTCATAGATCACTTGCTTTCTTATAGAACTCAGTGCTCTGTGTACAGAGTCATCACAATCCACTCCTTAATTGATCCCAACTTTTGTATATTTTGATATAAAATATATCAAAATATAGCTCTCTCTCTCCTGTGTGTCTAAACTCCTGGTCACTTAATGAACGCTACCTGCCAGGTCCTTCCAGCAGCCAAACTCTATCCAGCCCTAATAATCCCCTTCCCTTGGACATGATGAGTCACTGAAGAAGGATTATTCTGACCTTAACTCTCATTGCTTATCGATCATCTCTGCCTCCTCCATGGTACTTGAAAGACTGATGGCCTCAATAATTGTTCAGCCTGAGCAAAGTGACTCAACCCACAGTCAACTGGTAATGATTCTGGCACTGACCCAATGGACAGATACAGCCAGGGACATCTGATTTAAGATGTTAATGAAGAACAAAAGCAAAGTGGATTAACTAAATAGAGAGGAACAGACAGTCTAATATGGTCTAATCCAATCATTCTTCTTACTAAGAAATGTGGTTTTTTTTAACATCTTTATTGGAGTATAACTGTTTTACAATAGTGTGTTAGTTTCTCCTTTACAACAAAGTGAATCAGTTATACATATACATATATCCCCACATCTCTTCCCTCTTGCGTCACGTCACCCTCCCTCCCACCTTCCCTATCCCACCCCTCTAGGTTGTCACAAAGCACAGAGGTGATCTGCCTGTGCTATGCGGCAGCTTCCCACTAGCTATCTAATTTACATTTGGTAGTGTATATATGTCCCTGCCACTCTCTCACTTCATCACATCTTACCCTTCCCCCTCCCCATATCCTCAAGTCCATGCTCTAGTAGGTCTGTGTTTTATTCCCATCCTATCACTAATCTCTTCATGACATTTTTTTTCTTAGATTCCATATATATGTGTTAGCATACGGTATTTGTTTTTCTCCTTCTGACTTACTTCACTCTGTATGACAGACTCCAGGTCTATCCACCTCATTACAAATAACTCAGTTTCATTTCTTTTTATGGCTGAGTAATATTCCATTGTATATATGTGTATAAAAAATATTCAACTTTCTTCTTATCCATACCTGACTCATCTTTGGCAGAATCATAGTATGACCAAGAAACAGATGAAAAACTGGGTCATGGAAGAGAAAAGGTAATGAATGAAGGTTCCTATACGATCTACAGACTGATTCGTTGGTCAGGAAGCAAGTCTAGATAGCATGAGATTGCATAATACTGGGGAAAAACCCATATTTAGTGTTAAAAGAACTTGAAACAGCAATGTTTTCTTTCCATTTCTAGACATTAACTCTAATAAACATAACTTCAATAATTTGCTTTTATAAAGTAAAAGGTATTTCTCTAACTGTTCATTTTTAAAATCGGAGAGTAAACTCCAAAAGGATATATGACAGACACGTTCAGCAGTTGGTTCAATTTAGCTATTCTAAAGTTGCTACTCGTAACTTTTAAAACATTTTTTTAAACTTTGGCTTAAATAGTGACATGGCTCTTCTTTCATTCAAATTGATGGTCAAATTCCAAACTCTGGGGGAGGCTTTTTACCGTAGGCCCCGACCTACCTCTCCCGCCTCATCATCCCACCCTCCTAGCCCCTCATACCTTCCAGACCCAGACTGTGCGCGTGCACGTGTGCATACACACGCACACTCTCACTCACTTACACTGACACATATGCACATATACACACAAACAACTGAGTCTCCTGTCAGGCAGAGTTAATCCACCAGAACCACCGATTACAAGGCCCCTTCATCACTTCATGACTTCATATAACCCGTCCTTCTATCTTTATTCCCTGGGCAAACTTCTATTTAACATTTGGATCCACTTCAAACGTCATTTCCTTTGTGACGCCTTCCCTGACTCCTTCACACACAATCAGCTATTCCACTTCTGAAGGTCCATGACATGGATGCAAGCTTTTCTATAACATTTCTACCATTAAATCGTAATTAGTCATTTTTCTGGATCCTACTCCATTAGACTATGAAGTTACCAAGGGCAAGGATTATGACTTATTCACTACTTTTTACTCAGTGCCCTCATCAATAAAATAGGTTATCTCTCAATATAGGGTTGTGAGGGTTAAAAAAGAAAATTAACTAAAGCACTGAGCAGCACATATAAAGTGCTCAGCATGTGTCAGAAATTGTTTTTTTTAAGTATCAAAAACAATGCCTATTTTGTAGAAAGCATTCTATAAATGCTCAGGAAATGAATAAAATAGGAACAAACAAATGATTCTTTTTAAAATGCATTTCAAACAGACCTTAATAAAAACCAGGCAAAAAATATGAATGTGATAATCCTGCCCATTACCAAATTAAATGATCCTTATAAGGACTGAAGGGAATGCTTACTCCAAACAGCAATCAGTTACTAAATTATTACATACAGAGAAAAATCGAAATATTAAAATAAATGAGAGGGTTTCCCTGGTGGCGCAGTAGTTGAGAGTCTGCCTGCCGATGCAGGGGACACGAGTTTGTGCCCCGGTCTGGGAGGATCCCACGTGCCACAGAGCGGCTGGGCCCGTGAGCCATGGCCGCTGAGCCTGCGCGCCTGGAGCCTGTGCTCCTCAACGGTAGGGGCCACAGCAGTGAGAGACCCGTGTACCGCAAAATAAATAAAATAAAATAAAATAAAATAAAATAAAATAAATGAGAATTATAATGAAATTTATTAAACAGAAACTTAAGATTTGTTGAAATCCTCCTAAATGTTAAGATTTCCTCACTTGGTGCTTAAGGGAATACTTTTAATAACTAAACAGAGACCAACAGTTGCCTGTCCTGTAAACTCTAAATCATTTAAATGATGCTGAACATCATAGCAAACAAAAAGAAAAGAATGTTAATTTTATTTCTTTTATTTCCTGGGTTTTTCCTGAGCAAACACAGTTGATTATTCTTAAAGCCCTGATGTCCACTTTGTACATATTTTCAAGATTACTGTAATAAGTTAATCATTTTTAGAAAAGGTCTTTCATGGTTTTCCCCCAATAACGTTCCACCCTAAGGTAATTTCCTGTCTCAAACAACTATATGGGAATCTCAGAGGTACTCCTGAGGTCAGTGATTCATGACTTTTTAATGTTTTTTTTAATGTTCTAACACTTGAATTCATAATGTAATGAAACAAAAATTAGTAAAAATCAGTATAAACTTTTATTTTGCACCTAGAATTCTCTGCCACAAGTCATGGTAACAGCACCATCAATTAATAGAAGCAGCATAGATATTTCTTAGAGATCATTCCAAGTGTCAATAATGCCCCAGAAACCCTCTAACAAAACTGAAGCCCATTAAATCTCACTTATGAGCCATACTGTAAGTATTCAAACAAGAAACAGTCCATAATGCTGTCATTCAGTATGTCAAAATCCATCAGCTCTATGAAATAATTCCCTATAGCTTTGAGCTTAGTATTTATAATTTTCATAGATAAACAAAAACCTAAAGTAATAAATGCAAATTGGTAAAATTGTGCGACACTCAAAAGTTTTTTTTAAAGGGGAAAACTTTTAAGCCAAGCAACTAATTTCTGAACTAAACATATATTCCATAGATAGATCCACAATACACACAAACACATATATAAATCTGGTTATATTTCATAATATTTACATATAAAATTTATATATAAATACTTTTCAGATATAGCCATATATATATACATATACAATTTACTTAGATTTCTAATATACAAATATAGGTATTTTTTCCTTCACAAGTCAGTTCTTTCGTATATTTGTGTGTGTCTGTGTGTGTGTGTATATGTCAGAATTGTCATTCCTATGACCTATAACGATCCTATCATTTGCCTTCTTTTGAATGATACAATTTTCAAAAAATCCCTTTTGCTGCAAGGCCAATCAATCTAAATTCTCTGCTTGAGCCCCTAAACAATCATTTCAGATTAATATATAGAAAAAGCCTTAATTTCAGAAACGTCTAAAGAAAATGGGAATTTTTATTAAAAGATAGCCCTTACAAATGTCTTACCTGGCATGATACTCAGAGCTCTTGGGTTAGATATCTTCTTCTTTTGATAATAAGTCAATAATTATTAAAATAGGTGCTAGGGGATGAATTAAAGATATATATATACACACACACAATTATAAATCTTTTACATAGTCTTATATTTGTAACATTTCTTGTCATTATTAATCTAGATTAATTAATCTAGATAATTTATAAAGTTTGTAAAATGACCTAAGATTCAAAGATTCTTATGAAAAGAACATATAGCAAAACCAAAAATTTATATCTGGTTTTGCTACATGCTATATTCTTAAATTAACTGAAAATATGGCTCAAATAAACTCAAATAAATGTAAAGAAACTCAAAATATGGCTATTCTTCCCTCAGAAGAATACTAGAATTCTTACAGTAGTATTTCTAAATAATAATTAAAGTAATAAATGAATTTAATTCATTTGCTTAGGCATTCATTATGCCTTAAAGTAAAGAAAGGGCTGGTTCTTATTTCTAGTGAAGTCACGTCTAATTTACAAAGCTTATCATACAAGAGATAATGAATATTGATTGATGACTAAAAGAATAAATGAAAGGATGAATGGATGAATGAAGAAATGGGGACTCTAACAAATGCCTAGTATTCAGAATCCAGAACTGCAAACCACTCCTATACAGTTTTCTCAAGGCCGCAACTAACTATATGTAGTAGCAGTGTGGTAGAGCCAAAGGACACTGGACTCAGTTATAAATGAATGTGAGTTCTACCTCTCTGCCCTACCAGCTGTGTGACCAGAGAGTATTTCCCAATCTCTCTGAGTCTCAATTTCTTCCCTCTATAAAATTAGTATAATAATACCTGCTCTAACTATTTCAGAGGGTAACTCATTCGTATGTATGTTCACTATAAAATTCTCTCAAACTTTCTGTATATTTGAAACATTTCATAAAATATTGGAAAAAAAGGTTTAAAATAAAATCTGCTAAATGAATACTTTCAGTGGGTTTTGACCCCAGTTGTTGAAAATATAAAAGCATATTTTCTGATTGGATTCAGAGAAATAAAAGCAATTAACATATGCCCACTACCCACATATCTATTATGCAGAAGATAATTGAAAAAGTTAAAAATTTTATTTCCATGATTTGTAAGTAGCTAATACTCTTGAATTACATATGTAATTTCTAATAACAAGATTACAAAATGATGAATGCATTTCATGCTCTCCATTAAATTCCTTTTGAAAAGCACTTACATTTTCACCCATTACAATATTGACTTTACTGTGTTTAGCGCAGTTAAGTATATTGCTGATTTTTCAAAATAACTGATTTCTGACAACCAGTGACTGTCACAGAAAAGGTCAACCAAGTTGGAACCCTTGCTTTTATGTAAATTTATATAATTCATTTTAAACAATAACATTTTTAAGTACTTTGTCACCAGGAAACCCACAGACCTCAGTGTAATTCAAAATATTTTCTTGGTCATTCCTCATCCCATTAAAAAATATTCTAAGGATCCAAATATTTTTAAATCTTTATTGGATAAAATTAACCACATTAATGGAATCCTGCAGCATATAAATCATAACATGTTGTAATAACTGGAAGGTTAATAAATAAGAGAGAAACCCCTTTGGATTCTGGAATTCCTGCTCTTCCTCTAGGATACCTCACCATTTCAGATAAGCTCTGGATATGGAATATTAGTAAAACTTTATTTATCCTTGGCTTTTAAAGTGATATAAATAGGAATAGTGATTCCAGTATTTTTCTCCTCTCTTGTCAATGAGATTTGCTACAAACACCCACTGCACAATCACCATTTCCCTACTTGTATCTTCAAGAAAGATATCTTAGAAGGTTTTCTTGGTGCATAGTAACAGAAGTTCCTGGAGCTCCTCATTGGATACATTTTTGATCCCGAAGAGAATGATGGAAATTATGACAAATGTGATTACTGTGTATGTGGGGGATAAGTATATGCACATGTATGAATATACATACACAAGTAGGATGAGGAATATAAATGAATAGAGAACTCGCTGACAAAGACAGAGGTTCTCTAATTAGCAGAGTTAGGGGAAAAAAGGGAAAACTTCTTTGCTATGTCCTAGCAAGTTCAAAGGTATGTCTTTAAAATTTTCTAGACATTTACAGAATGTCTCCACTGCACCAGTCCCAAAGATGGAAAACACTGGGTAAACCTAGACAGCTCAGACAAAATTCACTCTAGTATGTAAAGTGCCCTGAAACTCTAAAGCCCACTGTGCTAATATAACACTGTTAAAGTTATCATCATTCAGGACCAAACTAACAACAAAAACCCCAGAAAATAGTTCACTAAAAAACTCACTTACTTATTTAATCCTCTCACAACTGCAACTGTTCACAACACTCTCCTTAATTAGAAATAGGAAGAAAAAACCCTGAAATCTCCACCATCTGATGCTATAACGACATATTTAACAAACTCCTCATAATCACTCTTATTTGACCGATAGTATTAAATAAACTACATTACCTAACACTGGGGCCACAGAAAACTGGGAGCAGCAAACTGGAAAGTTAAAGTAAAGGCTTATTAGAGAGACAAGCATAACAGTTGCAAAATAAAGCAAACAGAAGAGACAGAAAAACTGAAAACCACAGAACCTGATGATACTGTGGTATAATGGAAGCTCATAAATGATGACCCCAAATCATAAAGAAAATGTATATTATGTTCAGTATTATTTGTTTAAGAAGGAAGGGGATGATACATTTTAGAAAGATTTCTATTAAAAATAGTTAACATTTTCAAATGTTTCCCTTCAATATATAGTCGGGATATTATGAGCTAATGAATATAAACCTAGATATCTCTAACTGTAAACTGAATTCTAAATTTTGTTATATTTGGTTAAGAAGGCTGCTTCCCAAAATCTTTCAATGATTCTTCAAAATTAGCTGATGATACTTCTCTAGGCTTATGTTTCTTCAATCATGAATGATGAGCTCCTTTTGAAGTATCTGAATTGCTTTTAGTAAGATTTGCAATCATTCTGAACAAATTATAAAGCAGCCTAGAAAAAATAATGTGCTATGCTATATTAATGTATTTCTAACTTCAGTAGATTAAGCAAAGATGATTATAAAAGTGAAATGTGTAACCTTATTCACTCCTGGGATCTATTATTGAAAGATTAAGAATGAAACTCAAGTCTTTTCAACATTCGTGAAAGGCCGTTATTTGAAGGCTATTTTTTAAAGCTAAACTGTATAAAATATATACTAACATCACAGAAATCCTTATTAATGTGCTTTACCTGACAGACAATATATCTGAGCCATAATTTTGATTATGACCCTAGGAAAGCAAGAGAATTCTTTAATTCATATATATTAAGAGTCACTACAAATTTGTTCTAATGTTTCGCATCTAAGCTCCACAGTAACTGATTGTGTAAGCCAGTGTTTCTCAAAGATTGAGACATATGCTGATTTTACATGGCACATGGAGATCATTTTTTTTATTTCAATAGATTTATATCTATTGTTAGGTATTAAAAAGAAGTATAGCTAAAAAAAAAAGGATACTTAGAAGATGAAACTCATGAGTTCATGGGCATTACTACTTTAAAAGAACTTAACTTTTCTTTTTTTTTTTTTTTCGGTACGCGGGCCTCTCACTGTTGTGGCCTCTCCCATTGCGGAGCACAGGCTCCAGACGCACAGGCTCAGAGGCCATGGCTCACGGGCCCAGCCGCTCCGCGGCATGTGGGATCTTCCCAGACCCGGGCAGGAATCTGCATCCCCTGCATCGGCAGGCAGACTCTCAACCACTGCGCCACCAGGGAAGCCAAGAAGTTAACTTTTAAAATGTAAATCAACTTAAAGTTATTTTACAGAAAAACATTACATGAATATTTATTTTAAATAATATTAAATAAATAGTTTAAGACAAAAATCATGATGTTGGTTCAGAAACGAGTGAAGTTAAGAAAACAGGATACATTCTGTTCACTTAGAAAGTAGTCATGCCCTACTGTGTGGCATTTAATTTATACTTGCTTTCAACTATTATTTACATGTTTTATTTAAAATATTATCTATTGCTCTTTTCTCCCATCTAATTTATAAGCTCAGTTAGAACAGGTCAGGTTGAGTGCTTTGCACAGGTACAGTCTTTATTGTGTCCAGTATTTTTGCCCTAAATATCTTTGCCACAAACAGTTGCATCACACAACTAATTGGCCATAAGGCAATTGTGTTGTTAAAGATAAAATAACTGGTTGACGATTTGGTTTGACAGTTTGGTTTCAACTGGTTGACACTTGTTTGGCTTTATATCTCCATTGATGCAGTACCCCCACTTTCATATTATATAAATCTTAAGCCTCATAATGTTCTATATAGTGATAAGTAGACATGGCACTCTTAAAACAATGATTATAATAACTATGTATATGTATATCAACTTGATAGAAAATACAGTGATTAGAAAACTTACTCAAAGTGTGAAATAGGAGAGTGTAAAGCCAGATTTCATACTATTCTAGAAAGACAGTGTATCAATTTGCAGATCATTTGGTTAACACAATCATCCCACCCACCAGTAAAAACCAAAACATTACAAGTTATGGCAAATGTAGAAAGAGATGGCTGTTAATTCACAGCAGTCTGTGAGAGCATTCATAATCTATCCTTTAGCTAATTTAGATACAACAGCTTGCTCTCTCTTGCCATCTTTACCAAATTTATCACACTATATTAGAAGTGGGAGGCATAAGAAGAATCAAGCTCCTCCTATCCCCTCAAAAAGAAATGGTTACATGATTCCTGATGACTATAAGTTTCTTGAAATCGGTGACTTTTTTTGCTATTTAATACTAGAGAACATAATGTAGACAGAATTTTGGTATTTGACACAGAATCTGGCTTAGACAATTTGGTGAAATACAAGGACTAGTAGGCATGTGATGGAACACTTAAATGTGTTCCAGATACATACTACCAATTATATGTTTTTGATATTGATAAGAAATAGGAACGTCCCTTGCCTGTTCATTTTACTTCCAGGAAAATATAAAGGGACTTACACTAGATTTTTTAATATCATAAAGAACTTACATCCAACATTAGATCCTGAATCCTTAATGATCAACTTTGAGAAAGAAAGCATCACAGCTTTCTCTAAGATAAACCCAAATACAACTATAACTATGAATCTACACAAACTTTGATATCTTTGTCTGGTTTTTGTATCAGGGTGGTGATGGCATCATGGAAAGAGTTCAAAAACATTCCTTCCTCTGCAATTTTTGGAATATTTTGAGAAGAATAGGTGTTAATTCTTCTGTTTGGTAGAATTCACCTGTAAAGTTGTCTTGTCCTGGACTTTTGTTTGTTGGGAGTTTTTTTGTGTGTGTGTGTTTTTAATAATAATTCAATTCCATTACTGCTAATTGGTCTGATCATATTTTCTATTTCATCCCAGTTCAGTCTTGGGAGATTGCACATATCTAGGAATTTGTCCATTTCTTCTAGATTTTCCATTTTAATATGATATAATTGTTCATAGTAATCACTTATGAATCTTTGTATTTCTGTGGTATCAGTGTAACTTCTCTTTCATTTCTGATTTTATTGATTTGGGCCCTCTCTCTTTTTCTCCTCATGAGTCTGGTTAAAGGCTTATCAATTTTATTTATCTTTTCAAAGAATCAGCTCTTAGTTACATCAGTCTTTTCTATTGTTCTTTAGTCTCTATTTGATTTATTTCTGCCTAACTTTGGGTTCTGTTTGCTCTTCTTTTTCTAGTCCTTTTAGGTGTAAGTTTAGGTTGTGTGAGGTTTTTCTTGTTGGCCTTACGTAGGTTTGTATCACTACAAACTTCCCTCTTAGAACTGCTTTTGCTGTGTCCAATAGATTTTGGTTCATTGTGTTCTTGTTTTCATTTCATTTGAGGGTTTTTAAAAAAATTTCTTCTTTGATTTCTACAGTGATCCACTGGTTGTTTGGTACCATATCGTTTAGCCTCCATGTGTTGGGTATTTTGAAGTTTTTTGCTTGTAGTTGATTTCCAGTCTCAAAGCGTGGTCAGAAAAGATGCTTAATATGACTTCAATCTTCTTCAATTTACTGAGGCTTATTTTGTTGCCTAGCGTGTGATGTATTCTGGAGAACGTCCCATGTGCACCTAAAAAGAATGTGTACCTGCTCCTTTGAGATAGAATGTTCTCTATATATCTATTAAGTCCATCTGACCTACTGTGTCTTTTAATGTCAATGTTTCCTTATTGATTTTCTGTCTGGATGATCTGTGCGTTAACATAAATGGGGTGTTAAAGTCCCCTATTATTATGTGCCAATTTCTCGCTTTATGTCTGTTAGCATTTGCTTTATGTATTTAGGTGCTCCTATGTTGGGTGCATATAAATTTACAATTGTTATATTTTCAAACTGGATTGATCCCTTGATCATTATATGATGTCCTTCTCTGTCTCTTGTTACAGTCTTTGTTTTAAAGCCTATTTTGTCTGATATAAGTACTGATACTCAAGCTTTCTTTTTATTTCCAATTGCATGGAATTCCTTTTTCCATCCCCTCAGTTTCAGTCTGTGTGTGTCTTTAGATCTGAAGTGAATCTTTTGTAGGTAGCATATATGGGTCATATTTTTGTATCTATTCAGCCACTCTACATATTTTGATTGGACCATTTAGTCTATTTACATTTTAAGTAATTATTTGCATTTTTAACAACTCTGCATTTTTACTGCTCCCTCCACACACACATACTTACTGTTTTTGACATCTATTTTGTAACTTTTTGTTTTGCATACCCTTTAACTACTTATTGTAGATATAGATGATTTTACTCCTTTTTTCTTTTAACCTTCCTACTAGCTTTACATATGATTGATTTACTACCTTTACTATATATATTTGCCTTTACAAATGAGATTTTTTTTCCTTTGGTGATTTACATATTTCTAGCTGTGGCCTTTTCTTTTCTGCTTAAATAAGTCCCTTTAACATTTCTTGTACAGTTGGTTTGTGGTGCTGAACTCTTTTAGCTTCTGCTTGTCTGGAAAACTTTTGATGTCTCCTCCAAATCTGAATTAAAGCCTTGCTGGAGAGAGTATTCTTGTTTATAGTTTTTTCCCTTTTGTCACTTTAAAGGTATCATGTCATTTCCTTTTGGCCTGCAGAATTTCTGATGAAAATTCAGCTAACAGCCTTATGGGAATTCTCTTGTATGTGACTTGTTGCCTGTGTCTTGCTGCTTTTAACATTCTCTTTATCTTTAATTTTTGTCATTTTAATTACAATGTGCCTTGGTCCTCTTTGGGTTGCTGGTGGTTGGGACTCTGTGCTTCCTGGACCTGGATATCTGTTTTCTTTCCCAGGTTAGGGAAGTTTCAGCTATTATGTCTTCAAATATATTCTCTGCCCTTCCCCTCTTTCTTCTCCTCCTGGGACCCCTATGATGCTGATGTTAGTATGCTTGATGTTGTCCCAGAGGTCTCAAATTGCCCTCAATTTTGTATATGTGTTTTTCTTTCTTCTGTTCAGTTTCAGTAATTTCCACCTCTCTATCTTCCAGTTCACTGGCCCATTCCTCTGTATCATGTAATCTACTATTGATTTCATCTAGTATATTTTTTATTTCAGTTATTGTATTCTTCATCTCTGTTTGGTTCTTTTTTATATTTTCTCTTTGTTAAAAACTTCTAATTTCTCACTCTGTTCCTCCATTCTTCTCCCAAGTTCTTTGAGCACCTTTGTGATTATTACCTTGAACTCTTTATAGGGTAGATTGCCTATCTCTACTTCACTTAGTTCTTCTTCTGGGATTTTATCCTGTTCTTTCATTTGGAACATATTCCTGTGTCACCTCACTTTGTCTAATTTTCTGTTTTAATTTCAATGTATTAATATTTGGTAGGTTGATTATGTTTCCCAACCTTGGAGAAGTGGCCTTTTGTAGGAGACGTCCTATGCGTTCCAGCAGCATACTCCCCTCTGATCACCAGAGCTCTATTCTCTAGGAGTGCCCCCTATGTGGGCTGCCTGGGCTGTTCTCTTCCAGCAGGCTGGCTTCTATGAGCAGTCTGCTAGGCATGGCTGACCCCAGTCCAGCTGGTTGCCAGGCTCTGGCTTGTGCAGAGGCTGCTGACCACTGGTGAGCAGGGCCAGGTCCCAGATGGCTAATTGCAGAGCTGGGGATCCCAGATCTAGTGTCAGCCTACTAGTGGGTGGGGTCAGTTCCGAACAGAGCTGAATGTAGAGTCCAGGGTGTCCCAAAGCAGGTGTCAGCCCACTAATGAGTGAAGCTGGATCCCATGTAGCTGGCTGAAATGTGCCTCGGAGTGGGGTCAGCCTGCTGATAGGCCCAGCTAGTGACGGCTCACTAGTGGGAGGAGCCAGGTCCTGGGGTCTCTGGCTGCAGGATGCTGGGGGTTCCAGAGCAGGTGTTGGCCCACTGGTAGGCAGGGTCAGTTTCTTACAAGGCTAGCTACAGAGTGTGGGGTGTCCTGAAACTGGTGTTGGTCTGCCAATTGGTAAGGCTAGATCCCAAGGTGGCTGGCTGAGGGTCCTAAGGTGTCCCAGACTTGGTGTTGACCTGCTGGTGTGTGGGGCTAGGGCCAAGAGGGTCCAAGGACTGGTGCTGGCCTGCTGATGTGTGGGCTGGGTGCTGACAAGCCAGGCTATGGACCTCTGGTGTTCCTGGGGCTGGTGTCCGCCGACTGGTTGTGAGACTGGACCCAGGGTTAGTGCCAGTTCACTGGTGGATGGGGTCAGGTCCTGGGGCAGTTAGGAGCTCAAGGAGTCTGAAGGCAGCCAGCCTGCTATTGGGTGGGACCGTGTCCCCACCACCCGGCTAGCTGCTTGGCCTGAGGCATCCCAGTACTGACAGGCTGGTGGGCAGGGTCAGGTCCCAGTGCTAACAAGATAGAGGGAGGATTCCAAAATAACACTTGTCAGCATACTATCCATGCGGTAGAACGAACTCCCCAAAATGGCTGCTGCCAGTGTCTACAATCTCAGGGTGAGCTCAAGTTGCCTCCTGCCTCTCTGAGAGGTTCTCAAGATCAGCACATGGGTCTGACTTAAGCTCCTTTCAAATTACTGCTTCTGCCGTGAGTCTTGGACCATGTGAGAGTTTGTGTACACACTTTAAAATAGAGTTGCTATTTCCTACAGCTCTCTGGCTCTCCCAGAAGCGAGCCCCGCTGATCTTCAAAGCCAAACATTCTGGCAGTTTATCTTCCTGGTGCCGGACCCCTGGGCTGGGGACCCAATGTGGGGCTCACACCCTTCACTCCTTGGAGAGAAGCTCTGCAATTGTAATTTTCCTCTCATTTGTGGGTCATCCACCCCGGGATATGGGTTTTGACTGTACTGTGTCTCTGCCCCTCCTACCTGTCTCGTTGTAGCTTCTTCTTTATATCTTTAGTTCTGGAAGATCTTTTCTGCCAGTCTTTAGATCCTTCTCATCATAGTTGCTCTGTAACTTGTAATTTTGATGTGCCTGTGAGAGGAGGTAAGCTCAGGGTCTTCCTATTCCACCATTTTGGCCACTCAAACTTTACATTTGAATGAGGAACACTTTACACTCTACTTTTTAAGGTAATATAAAATAAGATGAAGGGGAAGAATGCAGGTTGCTAACATCCCTGACATACAAAACATCAATAGATCCATGATCCATGTGATCAACTTCCCATCACTGAAGTATTTGTTTATGCCTCAGTTTCACGGGGCTAGGAATGTGAATATAAATAGATAACAACAGAATTCCTAAGCGACTGCTTATACAGTGAGATGAGATGAACTGGAACAATGACATGCAAGGTAAGCAGGAAAAAAAAAAAAAAAACACTCTAAAGCAACTCAGCCAAACAGCCTGAAGCTGTGGGTTATTAGGAAATGACGGCAGTGATCAAAGATAGATGGCACCATCTCAAGACAAGGACCCTAAGCCCGTGGGGCTAAGCAGTCACAAGCAACAGAGAGGAACTCTAGCCCGTAAACCACTGACAAACTACAAGCATCCTCCAGACTGAATTTCAAGTCACACGAAAGCCTTGTTGATCTAATGTCCATAGAATTGCAAAAGCACCATGAGCACCAACATCAATGTATGTAGAAGGGCATGATTTTCATGTTAGAACAGAAAAACCTCCACCTGCACTTGAGCATATCTTTCCTTTAAAAGACTCTTTTTTTTTTTCAGACTTAGGTATTGTGTTTCTCACTTCTTTTCCTGAGGAGTTACATAACGTAACTGCAATCAATAGATGAGAAATGATATCAACCAGCATACACTCTGAAGTAGACTGCAGCAACCAAAGGTGGGGAGATGCCATCTCAGGAAAGTCTAAACATTGCTGGTTCAAAAACTGGCCCCCACACACAGAGGGCAAGGAGAAATGAAATAAAGAGGCAGAGCATGCCAGATTGGTAGGTGGCAGTTTTGAAAAGAAAGGGAACTTACATACGAATCTTGTCTGGGGTGGCTGCAAGATGAGATCTCTGCACCTGCCCATCAGACTCTTAAAAGTTTACATAGAGGCCTTAACTGGGTTCAGTCATGTATTCAATCCAGATGGTCTCAAAAACACCTTACTCTCAGTCTGTGTCCTTCAAATGGCTCTAGCTATGGGAACAGTGTGCACATCACACATTCCAAGGGGAGGGGGTGAGGAGCCTCGGATTACATAGGTCCCGCTCTTGTGTCAAAGAGTGATCACATCCTCTCGATGACCTCCCCCAACAACCATGAGAAGAAAATGTCAGTATGCAAGAGGCACACTAAGAGATAAATATAGTCATTTATAAGGCAAAAATGGCAGAAGAACTTATCACTTTCAGGAAAACCAAATGTGAAAAATCCTTATTAGGACCAAGGACAAGACAGTTCAGTTTACCAAACGAGTCACAATAAGATTGCTTTGAATAACAACTCTTCCAGTACTAAAAATTTACGCTTTTAGAACTGCATATATTGCACAAAGGGAGTTGCACCTGCATTCCACAAATAAATTCTGAGATAACACAATTGTAGACCTAGGCTTCTCACTGATGAGCTGAATCACATCAGACAAGCCATTTATCTGAACTTTAGCATCCTCATTTATTAAATGGTAATACAGTACCCTTACTGGTATCTCAGAATTATTGCAAGGATTCACTTAAATTAATTTATTATCTAATTTTGTATAAAGGAAAGTCCTATAAGAATAATATAATTGTAAATATTTATGCACCCAACATAGGATCACCTCAATACATAAGGCAAATACTAAGAGCCACAAAAGGGGAAATCGACAGTAACACAATCATAGTAGGGGACTTTAACACACCACTTTCACCAATGGACAGATCATCCAAAATGAAAATAAATAAGCAAACACAAGCTTTAAATAATACATTAAACAAGATGGACTTAATTGATATTTATAGGACATGCCATCCAAAAACAACAGAATACACATTTTTCTCAAGTGCTCATGGAACATTCTCCAGGATAGATCATATCTTGGGTCACAAATCTAGCCTTGGTAAATTTAAGAAAATTGAAATCGTATCAAGTATCTTTTCCAACCACAATGCTATCAGACTAGATATCAATTACAGGAAAAGATCTGTAAAAAACACAAACACATGGAGGCTAAACAATACACTACTTAATAATGAAGTGATCACTGAAGAAATCAAAGAGGAAATAAAAACATACCTAGAAACAAATGACAAAGGAGATACGATGACCCAAAACCTATGGGGTGCAGCAAAAGCAGTTCTAAGAGGGAAGTTTAGAGCAATACAATCCTACCTTAAGAAACAGGAAACATCTTGAATAAACAACCTAACTTTGCACCTAAAGCAATTAGAGAAAGAAGATCAACAACAACAACAAAAAAAACAAATTTAGCAGAAGGAAAGAAATCATAAAGATCAGATCAGAAATAAATGAAAAAGAAATGAAGGAAATGATAGCAAAGATCAATAAAACTAAAAGCTGGTTCTTTGAGAAGATAAACAAAATTGATAAACCATTAGATAGACTCATCAAGAAAAAAAAGGAGAAGACTCAATAGAATTAGAAATGAAAAGGAGAAGTAACAACAGACACTGCAGGAAAACAAAAGATTATTAGAGATTACTACAGTCAACTGTATGCCAAAAAAATGGACAAACTGGAAGAAATGGACAAATTCTTAGAAATGCACAACCTGCCGAGACTGAACCAGGAAAAAATAGAAAATATGAACAGACCAATCACAAGCACTGAAATTGAAACTGTGATTAAAAATCTTCCAACAAACAAAAGCCCAGGACCAGATGGATTCACAGGCGAATTCTATCAAAGAAGAGAGAAGAGATAACACCTATCCTTCTCAAACTCTTCCAAAAGATAGCAGAGGGAGGAATGCTCCCAAACTCATTCTATGAGGCCACCTTAACACTGATACCAAAACCAGACAAAGACATCACAAAGAAAGAAAACTAAAGGCCAATATCACTGATGAACACAGATGCAAAAATCCTCAACAAAATACTAGCAAACAGAATCCAACAGCACATTAAAAGGATCATACATCATGATCAAGTGGGGTTTATTCCAGGAATGCAAGGATTCTTCAATATACGCAAATCAATCAACGTGATACACCACATCAACAAACTGAAGGAGAAAAACCATATGATCATCTCAATAGATACAGAGAAAGCTTTTGACAAAATTCAACACCCATCTATGATAAAAACCCTGCAGAAAGTAGGCATAGAGGGAATTTTCCTCAACATAATAAAGGCCATATATGACAAACCTACAACCAGCATAGTTCTCAATGGTGAAAAACTGAAACCATTTCCATTAAGATCAGGAACAAGACAAGGTTGCCCACTCTCACCACTCTTATTCAACAGAGGTTTGGAAGTTCTAGCCACAGCAAGCAGAGAAGAAAAAGAAATAAAAGGAATCCAAATAGGAAAAGAAGTAAAGCTGTCACTGTTTGCAGATGACATGATACTATACATAGAGAATCCTAAGGATGCTACCAGAAAATTACTAGAGCTAATCAATGAATTTGGTAAAGTAGCAGGATACAAAATTAATGCACAGAAATCTCTGGCATTCTTATACACTAATGATGAAAAATCTGAGAGGGAAATTAAGAAAACACTCCCATATACCACTGCAACAAAAAGAATAAAATATCTAGGAATAAACCTACCTAAGGAGACAAAAGACATGTATGAAGAAAATTATAAGACACTGATGAAAGAAATTAAAGACAATACAAATAGATGGAGAGATATACCATATTCTTGGATTGGAAGAATCAAAATTGTGAAAATGACTCTACTACCCAACACAATCTACAGATTCAATGCAATCCCTATCAAACTACCACTGGCATTTATTACAGAACTAGAACAAAAAATTTCACGGTTTGTATGGAAACACAAAAGACCCCGAATAGCCAAAGCAATTTTGAGAACGAAAAATGGAGCTGGAGGAATCAGGCTCCCTGACTTTAGGCTATACTACAAAGCTACAGTAATCAAGAGAGTATGGTACTGGCATAAAAACAGAAATATAGATCAATGGAACAGGAGAGCAAGGCCAGAGATAAACCCACACACATATGGTCACCTTATCTTTGATAAAGGAGGCAAGAATATACAGTGGACAAAAGACAGCCTCTTCAATAAGTGGTGCTGGGAAAACTGGACAGCTACATGTAAAACTATGAAATTAGAAGACTCCCTAACACCATACACAAAAATAAACTCAAAATGTGTTAAAGACCTACATGTAAGGCCAGACACTAACAAACTCTTAGAGGAAAACATAGGCAGAACACTCTATGACATAAATCACAGCAAGATCCTTTTTGACCCACCTCCTAGAGAAATGGAAATAAAAACAAAAATAAACAAATGGGACCTAATGAAATTTAAAAGCTTTTGCACAGCAAAGGATACCATAAACAAGACCAAAAGACAACCCTCAGAATAGGAGAAAATAGTTGCAAATGAAGCAACTGACAAAGGATTAATCTCCAAAATTTATAAGCAACTCATGCAGCTCAATAACAAAAAAACAAACAACCCAATCCAAAAATGGGCAGAAGACCTAAATAGACATTTCTCCAAAGATATACAGATTGCCAACAAACACATGAAAGAATACTCAAAGTCATTAATCATTAGAGAAATGCAAATCAAAACTACAATGAGGTATCATCTCACACCAGTCAGAATGGCCATCATCAAAAACTCTAGAAACAATAAATGCTGGAGAGGGTGTGGAGAAAAGGGAACACTCTTGCACTGCTGGTGGGAATGTAAATTGATACAGCCACTATGGAGAACAGTATGGAGGTTCCTTAAAAAACTACAAATAGAACTACCATATGACCCCGCAATCCCACTACTGGGCATATACCCTGAGAAAACCGTAATTCAAAAAGAGTCATGTACCAAAATGTTCATTGCAGCTCTATTTACAACATCCAGGACATGGAAGCAACCTAAGTGTCCATCGACAGATGAATGGATAAAGAAGATGTGGCACATATATACAATGGAATATTACTCAACCATAAAAAGAAATGAAACTGAGTTATTTGTAGTGAGATGGATGGACCTGGAGTCTGTCATACAGAGTGAAGTAAGTCAGAAGGAGAAAAACAAATACCATATGCTAACACATATATATGGAATCTAAGAAAAAAAAAATGTCATGAAGACTAGGGGTAGGACGGGAATAAAACATACAACTACTACAGCATGGACTTGAGGATATGGGGAGGGGGAAGGGTAAGCTGTGACGAAGTGAGAGAGTGGCATGGGTATATATACACTACCAAACGTAGGGTGGAGAGCTAGTGGGAAGCAGCCGCATAGCACAGGGAGATCAGCTAGGTGGTTTGTGATCACCTAGAGACGTGGGATAGGGAGGGTGGGAGGGAGGGAGGTGCAAGAGGGAAGAGATATGGGAACATATGTATATGTATAACTGATTTACTTTGTTGTAAAGCAGAAACTAACACCATTGTTAACCATTGTAAAGCAATTACACTCCAACAAATATGTAAAAAAAAAGAATAATATAAGGTGATAGTGTTACTACTGTTATTATTATTATTGGTTGTATAAAAAACAAGATTATCCATCAATCTACTAGAAACACTATCATATCGTTAAGAATAGTATCCTTTGACGTTAAGAATTTTCTGTGTTTTATATCCTCAAAATAAGTATTCAAGAAAACAAGAACTTCATTATTTAACACATTACAAATGAGAATGTAACTGGTCATGTGAAATTATAATAAGGGGTAAAATCAATTTCTTAATAAACATAGAATATAAAGAAAAGACAAAACATGATGTAAATTATTACTTTCTATTCTCCGAAGTTCCCTTTCCCCATTCCATTAGCAGAAAAAAGATCAGAGGCTTCTGGGTCAGAAATACCTGGGTTCAAAACCTGACTCCTAATTCTAACTCTAATATGACTTAGCTGTGTGACCTTCTAGAGGTTACTAAACTTTTCTGAGGATGAGTTTTACCCCCTATAAAACACCGAGAGAATCTCTATCCTGCATTATTATTATAGGAATCAAATGTGCAAGTGACCATCATCATTCAAGGCACATGACAGACACTTGAAAATGTCAGTTTCCTTCATATACAAAACTGGCAACCTTTTAAAAGATCATGTAGCAGATGCTGTGGCTGTTCCCCCCCATAACCCCTTGGCCTTATCCCTTCATTGCACATGGCCCTATTTCCCCAGCAAGTACCTGCATTGCTTTGCCTGAAGGCTTTGTTTGGCCTCAGACCCTGCTTTGCTGCCCAAGCAGAATCAATTAATGTGCCCTTGAAAATCTCTCAAGCAAATACTAGTGGAAGTAGGTGTCTAAATACCCTGGTTTCTCTGTCCATTGATGTGATAACCCAAAGGCACAGGTTCTGCATTTGCTCCCAGATTTCTCCAGTGGAATTAAGCTCAAGTAACCACAGTGGTAACTTCCTTCATAAACACTCTTTGTCACCTTCCTTCCCTCCCCGGTCTCACTTCACCATGTCTCTACCAGTATGTCCCAGGATCAACTTCACTCAAATCCTTTCCTCAGGGTATGCTTTGGGACTAGCCCAAATTAAGACATATTTACATTATCCCATTTTCCTCCTGAAGAGTTTATATCGACTTTTCTCTTTGGGGACATGAAACTTCTATCACATAAGAGTTTCTGACTTTTCCAGCCTCCTTGTCCACTTACCACGAGAAGGACTTCATGCTCTAGTCAAGCCACCTCTTTACACCTATTTCTGCATCTCTGATTATGCTCTTAATCCATTTGGCATTCCATTCTACCCTCTATATCCTTTTTCTTCATACACTTTTATAACATTCTCAATAGTAATTATTCTTCAAATATTTCTCAGACTTAAATCCCTGGGTCCTCAATGTTAGCCTTAAGTATAATTATATAGTACATATTCTTATTTAAATACGTACTAACTTAAAATGGTATAAACTACTTTGGTTCATAACACTTAGGCAAGTATGAAATCAAAGGAAAGTTACAAATTTTGTCCAAAGTACAAAGTTACAGACACCAACATTATAAAATCATTGAAGTTCCAATTAATATTAATTCCATGTAATTTTTGCTTCGGTTAATTACTGTCACTGAAGATGTGGCTCTGGTGCAAGTTCCTAGAAGTCTGCTGTGCCTGTCCTACTGTGTGCTGTGAGATGATAAGTGTCACTCACCCTTTGCTTCATCCTAATGAATATGAATGCTTCATTTGTTCAGTGTGTGCACTCTGCCATCATTGACATGCACTTCCTAAAACAGTCTAATTTACAAATGAAATTTGCTTCTGTTCTATTCTCATTAGCCCAGTGTGTACTCCTAAGCACCAACAGGCTTCTAAATACAAAAACAAACACAGTCACTGTGCTGGACTCAACTATAAGATGATTTGGACTATACCTCTTAATAATGTCAAAAATAAGAGCACAATTTTTTAGTATTACTTTTAGGGGTCTTCCCTGACGGTGCAGTGGTTAAGAATCCACTTGCCAACGCAGGGGTCTCGGGTTTGAGCCGTGGTCTGGGAGTATTCCATATGCCGTGGAGTAACTAAGCCCGTGTGTCATGACTACTGAGCCTGCAAGCCACAACTACTGAGCCCACATGCCACAACTACTGAAGAGCCCGTGCTCCACAACAAGAGAAGCCACCACAATGAAAAGCCTGCTCACCTCAACGAACAGCAGCCCCCGCTCGCTGCAATTAGAGAAAGCCTGAGTGCAGCAATGAAGACCCAATGTAGCCAAAAATAAATAAATAAATAAATTTATTTAGAAATAAAATTACATTTAGAAACACTGACAATTAGCACCTATTAGATAATTAGCACCTATTAAATATTGCCATTGCTTATTTGTCCTTTTTTATAAAAATTTTCAATGGCTTCTCATTATGTACCTAGAATGAAGCCCAATCTCTTAGCATGGAATTCAAGATTTTCCACAATATACCTCCAGTCTTTCCAAGCCTCCTAAGCCATGTCCAACCACAATAGATAATCTATCTGTGAAAGCTTCCTTCTTGAGTCTGTACTTCTACTTTTACAGCTCCTTTTAATCTGGAATGATCCTCCACAAACTCAGATATTACAGTGTAGCTAGAAGGAATATAGGCTTTGAAACCGAACAGACCTGGATTCTAGTTGCTGGTTTTGACACCTACTAGCTATGTGATTTGGACAAGCTGCTTAATCTCTCTGTACCTCCAATCAGAAAAATGGGGATATAATAACTACCCCAAGAAGCCTTTTAAATACAAATTCAGAAAAGGCTTAATGAGTACTTGAACTATCTTGGGTTATCAATAAATAATAGCTATTATTTTTTTAATTCCTTAATCCTCTCGGTTAGAATGAATCATTTCCTCATCATTATTAGCACTCAGCTATGTTTATTCTCTACATCTGACATTCATATCATTAGACACAGTGTTAGACTGTATACATATTTCACAAGTAGACTACCTGCCGTGGGTTTAAACGTTCAGGTTAATTTTCTCAGGGCTTAGCACAGTTGCTGACATGGGATAGTACTCAGTAAAAATCCACTGAATTTACTTGGACTGAATTCCAAATCTTTGTGGTGCCAAGCATGGTGCTAAGAACTTAGTGGATGCTCAAAAAGATGTCTGTTGATTGATCTATTACACAACATGACCAAACGACGTCCATGAAAACAAATGCCAAGCCAGTCTGCAAAAATAAATCTATTCGTTTCTCTGATTTAGAGCAACTCTTTCAACTGAGAAGCAGAAAGAAATCAATCTGTCAAGCTTTTAACATACACTGAAGATATGCTTTCTTCTCCCAAGGACTTAGATGAGGGAAGAAAACAGCACAGGAAAATAACCTCCTGAATTAAGGCAACTCTTGGCCACACAAAGACTCAGAAACTGTCTACACTTTCTTCAGCCTCCTCAACTAGAATCTCAACTTTCATGCCAGAGAGAAGATTCTCTAAGTGGTGGGTTTAATTTATAGATTTATAATAATTCTCAAATTATTTGAGATTTAAGGTACATACCAATCAACCATCAATCAATGAATTAAGTAATAACTTCAGTACCCTCTAAAAGGCAGAAAAGTGATATATCCAAATAACCATAGTGAATTAAAAATTAGTGATATTATAGAAAATCCATATTTACTGAAGAGCAACATTTTGCTTATAAGCACAGTCAATGCTTTACACAGTGAAATATAATCATGGAATGTAAGTCATGGGATGTAATTCAAAAGCAATCCATATTTGTCTCCCACTGACTTTTTAAAAATAACTTCACTGGGGCAGGTTTTTCCCTTGCCAGTGAATGAAAACTCTAGCAAGCTCTATGATATTTCTGAACACTGTTAGGTAACAGAAAAGTGCTTAGTTGCAGAATGGAGCCTCAATTTATCAAACAAAAGTTTCAGTGTAATATATTAAGCAGCACTTTTATCTTCATTCAAAGGACTACCCTCCTCCTCCCCTAGCTAGCGACCCGTCCCTCTCTACAGCCTGGACAAAAGGAGGAAGATAGAGAAAGGGGGATGCAACGTTCTCACTTGACTGGTACTCTTGTGAAACTGCTTCAAACTCTCTCAGCTTTGCAGATATGTAAATCAATCAACATCTTCCTCTCTCTCTCTCTCTCTCTCTCTCTCTCTCTAACATTTTCACGAGTTCTCAGAAGCTCACTTTCTGGTCTTCTTTGATTGTAACTCCAGTGATATGAGTGATCCATCCTATTCCTCCAGCAGTTGATCCCCCTCAGCCCCTGGTTTCCTGGTGGTCCATGGCTTTGAGACTCTGCTGGCACTCCTTTGCCTTCTCTAGCAGCGGTCCTCTCAAGCAGGAGTCAGAATTACTGAGGATAACCCTTTCTCCTTCCCTAGGTCCTATATCTGGTCCTCAGGATTCATATACCTTTGGCCCATTCAGAGTGGAATTCAGTTACTGTCTGAACATAACCCTCTACTTAGGTTCCAAAGGCCATTCAGCCATCCTTATACTTTTGGGTACCTCAGGTGGGCATCAGACACCAGCTATATGTGTTCTCCAAAGTACAGGGGAGTCAACAAACTCAGACTGGCCTCCTTTGAAGTCTCTCTATGGACTGGGTGTGAAGGGAGTCACTACACACACACACAGACACACACACACACACACCCTTCACCAGGAGATAATATGATAGGTGGCAAATAACAGCACATGCTATTTTCCAAAGAAATCATCCTCACATAATCCTCTCTAGCCTCTGACAACTTGATCCTTTTAATTACCTTTGGTGGGAGATAGGATCCAGTAGTAGAATATTTCCTTTGAAAATCTGCATCTTGATATCTTAGAACTCATTTTGGTGTCTGATATATCTTGGTGGCCCAGATAAAACTAAAAAAATAACATTCTGTTGTATCAATATATAATTTATGGGCTTAGTTTTCTTCACACTTAATACCATTAACAGGTGGTACTGTACAGTATATAGATTGTTTATAGCTAGTATTGGTGCCTCTTTTTGCAAGGGAGTTCATCATAAGTACTGTATCACTTGTAGCATTGTTTGGTGAAATGTTTTTTAATTAGCAGAGTTAAGAACTGTGGAAAGTGCCACAATGAAATGCTTTGAGAGAATTTTTACACGAACAGGGCTCTGCTCCTTTACTTCATCCTTTAGGCCCAACTTATTACTCTGTTTGCGTGCATTGGTCTAGAACTGGGAGGCCTTGAGTAATTCTGTTTAGGAGTTGGAGACATAAATGTTGGGATCAAATTAGCAAGTGAACTGGTTTATTCTGGCTCCTTGAGAAGCAATATGATGTGGAAAAAATTTGTTAAATTCCCTTCAAAACCTGGGAGGCAATACAGTATGCTTGTTAGGTAGGTGAGCTCTGAGATCAGACAGCCTTGTTAAATGTTGGCTTCTGCACTTTACAGTTGGTGACATTAAACACATTAACTTTTTCAGGCCTCAATTTCCTCATCTATAAAATGATAATCGTAACAGTCCTACCTTAGAGGTTGGTAAGGATTTACAAATATAATCAGTGAAAAGCAGAGTTGTATTTTTTATTATCATTATTATTACTGTTATTATTCTTATGTCTAGCACTAAGCAAAAAGAGGATCCTCACATCAGAGATGTATGAAAAAGTAGTGAGAAAAAGGAAGGCAATACAAAGTTGGCAGAGGCTCTAGACTGGTCATCATCAAACTTGTTTCTGCTTCTTCCTGGGCACACAGATGAATCACACTGCCAGCCTTGCCAGAACTTGGCACGACTATTGAGTGAGTTCTAGGCAGTGGAAGATGAGTAGGAGTGATGTATACACAGAGGTCTGTCCCATTAAAAACATCCTGCAATAATCCTCTATATTCTTTGCCTCTTCTACAGTAAAATTGCATGACAGTAGGTTGTCGGATAAAAAGAGCCACACAGAAGCCCAGTGATTAGAAACACCCATTTTGGAACTTATGCGAGTAAGGAGGAAAAGCCACCGTGTTAAGCCACTAAGATTTGGGGAATTATCTGGTATAGCAACTGGTGTTATTTTACACAAAACGTACTTTAACTTTTACCCCTAGAATTTTCCTAAAGATGATTTTAAACATCAGATATAAAAGCACTATAATAAAGAAAAGGAAATAGGAAAATTTGGATTTTCCATTCTTCCCAAGCCGTGTAACAAATTTTGACAGACATAGTCCAGGTTAGGGAAAAAAATGCTGCATGATAATTGAGGAGAATCAAGTTCTGGGAAGGGGAATGAAAGTCTGAGGACGAGAGAACTCGGGAAAATGGGGAATCAGTAAGACGCGTTAATAATCCTGAGGGGAAAAGAAACAGAATAATAATATGATTTTAAAAATTCATCATTACCCCGGATTCCTAATAAAGACTGATGTAAACATTAATGCCTTATACAATAGCCTTTGTAGGGAAAGTGTATAAAAAGAGATAAATTCAGAAATTATCATACGTTCAAGAAATATTTAACAAGTGCTCATTGTAGGCCAGGTTCTGCCCTAGATGTTGGATATAGAGAGAGAATGAAACAGACAAAAACCCTGCCCTCATGGAGCTGACATTAGAGTACAAGAGATAGAAAGGACACTAGTGTGGCTAGAGCAGAATGAGCCAGAGAGACAGCGGTAGGAGATGAAGTCAGAAAGGCAATGGGGAGCCAGATGACTCAGGTCCTCAAAAGGATTTAGACTTTGATCAACATGGAAGCCACTGATGGGTTTTGAACAGAGAAGTGACATGATCTGACTTAAATTTTAACCAGTCCCCTGTGGCTGCCGTCTTGAGAGCAAACTGTAGGAGGCAAGAGTAGAAACAAGGAGATATTTAGGAGACTATTTCAATAATCCAGAAGAGAGATGATGATGGCTTGGCCCAGGGTGGTGGTTGTGAGGGTGGTGAGAAGTGATGGTGAATTCTCATATTCCCTCTCTCTCTCTCCTCCACCCCCACCCTACAGACACACACACGCACACACACACACACACACACACACACACACACACACACACACACACACAGAGATGGTAGAATTGACAAGGCTTGCTGATAAACTACAAGATGTTACATGTGAGTGAAAGAGGAGAATCAAGGATTACATCAAGTTGTCATTAACTGAGATGGTGATGACGACAAAAGCAGCTAATTTTAAACGTGTGGAGTTGGACATTCACGTGAAGATGTAAAATGGCCAGTTGGTAAGTGGGTCTTGAATTAAGAGGAGAGATATGCACTAAAGTTATAAATTTGGGAGTGTGTGTGTCTGTACATATATAGATCTATACATATGATATATGTGATATATGATATACATGATATATGTATATATGTGTGTATAAACATATATATGTATATATACATATGTATATATCATATGTGTATGATATACATATACATATGATATACATATCATAGCCATCCATATACTTCAATATAGATTGTAATAAAATTTGTGAAACTAAATGAGATCACCTAGGGAGTGAATGTTGTTAGAAAGGAGTCCCAGAGACCATTCCTTGGGATACTCCAGCATTTAGAACCTGGACAGTTGAGAAGGAACCAGCATAGACTGATAAAAAGCAGAAAGAGAGAACGAAAGCCAGGTGAACCTGGTGTCCTAGAAGCCAAGTAACTAATATGTTTCAAAGAGAAATGAGCGATCAGTTTTGTCAAATGCTGTTGCTAAGTCAGGTAAGATGAGGACTGAGAAGTTACCACTCCATTTAGCAACCTGAAGGATTTAGACACATGAGGATGCATTCATTTTAAATAATTCTCCTTGACAAAAGCATCTCCCTGAAAATAACAGTACTCCCTTTTAGCAGGATTATAAATGATTTTACCTTTCAATCTTTTGTTATGCTTCTATTTTACTGTATCCCCTAATAACAGTCTCCAGCTTTACAGTTTTTACACAACTTTTTGAATAACATTGATACTAGTTATAAATCCTATTAATCATATTATAGTTTTTAGATAAAGTAGTGAGATTTGGCTGGTTGGTGCTTCAATGAAATTATTTTACATGATATATAAATTAAAATTTAAGCTGCCTCATTATCTGAACAAAAGATTTATACCATAATAGAACCTACTGTTAGTGAGCACCAACTGTGTGCTAAATACTTTAACTACCTTGTTTTCTTCAGTTCTAATAGTAATCCTGTAAGGCAGGTCCTACAACTATTCCCATTTTATAAGGAGATCAGGGCTTAGAAATTAAGTAACCAGCCCAGTTCATCCAGCTAGCAGGTGGCTGAACCATGATTCAGATTCAGTTTGATTCCACGCTACCCAAACATACCCACTCTGCAATACACTCACTAATATGTCCTCTACCTTACCTGAATTGATTTGGCATTTTCCCCACAACCTACCCATTTTGGTATTTACTAATATTAACATAATGAGCACAGGTTGCATGCTCTGTAGCCTCTTCGATTAATCTAAAAGGGCAGCCTCTTCCCCCACCTTCAGCCCAGCCCCTTTATCCTCATCCGTTCCTCCTTAGGAAGGAAGAGCTCTAAACTCAAGAGGTCACAGTACCAGAACATGGAGTTTTCAGTGGAAGGATCGATATCACTTTGTTCAATGCAGAGATGAGCAGTGTGGACCTGGAAGACACCCCGTCCAGCCTGGAGGACCAAGCACAGACAGGCTGGAGTCGTAGGACGGCAGAGTAGACTGCTTGGGCCCGCACTGCTCTACCAGAGGGAGAACACTAGGGATGCAGTAGACATTCCAGCAGGAATCCAGTGTGAATGCACTTGGCTTTCCCTGCTCACTCCCTTTTCAGGGATGACTTTAGGTTAAAAGAAAGAGATGGAGGAGGGAAAGAAGGAGGAAAGTGAAAGAAACGTGTGGGATTCTAATGTCTCCTTATTTTTCAATTTGGCATCAAAACTACTAGTTCTGTGGCTTAAAACTAAAAAAGAGAAAAGAAAAAAACTCACTGTAAAAATCAAAGAAAATAATGTTTTTATAAAATCATAAGATAGTACAATTGACCAAAATATAAACAATTCAACTGCTCATTTAATTTTCCCTATTAACTAAACATAATTTATTTATATTTTCAATTTTACAAAGCATTTCACTTCTTTCTAATTTCTCTTAATTCTTCAGATTCCTGCTGCACTTTTACTAGCTCGTTACATGGGAGTTTCTAGTCCATGTAGAATATTCTTTTTCAAATATGGACCATTGCTTTCGACAATGTATCTCAGTCATGATGGTGACTGGAACTAAGCAGGGACTCAGCAATTCCTCATTTTTAATATTTCTGAGTCTTTTATTAAGTCTTCATAAGGCATACAGACAATTTCCAGGCTTGGCAATCAGCCAGCAGACAGTTCCAGGCCATATGAGTATCAGAAACTATCCTGGAAATCTCTGTAGACATTTTTTCTGCTCCTACAGACCAAACTGATCTGTATAACACAGTAATATTTCTGTCCATGACAGGAAGATGTTCTGACTCAGTGTCTCATCATTGCAAATGTCCTTACTGGAATCTGAGAGGATATAGGAATTAGAGATGAGGTTTGTTTATTTATTTATTTATTTATTTATTTATTTATTTATTTAGGTCACACCACAAGGCTTGCAGGATCTTAGTTCCCCGACCAGGGATTGAACCTGCGCTCCCTGCAGTGGAAGTGCAGAGTCTTAACCACCAGACTGCCAGGGAAGTCCCAGAGATGAGTTTTAGTTGGACAAATTACCTCTCTTTTTGCCCTGTCAAGCTACACAGATGTATCAGTTACCTACTGCTATATAACAAACCACCTCAAAACCTAGGTTAAAAACAAAACCCATTTATTCTTGCTCAAGATCCTATAGATCAGCAATTCTGTGCCTAGGAAGTGATTCCTCTGGTGTTGCCTGGGACCACTCATGAAGATGCAGCTACCAGGAAGTGCTGGCTGTCAGCTAGGGTACTTCTGTTCTCCTCCACATGACCTCCCATCCTCTAGTAGGTCAGACTGAGCTTCTTTACATAGTGTTCTCAGAGCAGAATTCCAAGAGGGTAAAAATGGAAGCTTCAAAGTCTCTTAAGGTTTAGGCTTAGTAGTCACATAAAGTTACTTTTATCACATTCTAGTAATCAAAGTAAATCACAAGGCCACCTCAAATTCTGGGGATGGACAAACAAACACAAATAATGCACGTGTTCTCTAGCTAGGCAGAATTTTCCTAATGTCAAATGCTTTTGGGGCAGAACAGAAGTGTTTGGTTGCACACGGTGCATCCTACCCAAAGGTGTCTGGCCAAAGGGGTGGGTCCTCGGCTCTTCTTACCAAGCCATGTGCCCTGCTATTGGGCTATATATCCCCAGAGAAAGGGATACTTTTTTCCGATCTGCACAAAGGTACCCTATGGAATAGAGCTTTGGATGTGGTCCTCTATTCATGCTCCAGCCCTCCCAGCTGCCCTGAGAGGCCAGGAGTTTCAGGGTAGCAGTGTCTCCTGGAGGCTCAGAAATAGCTGCATAACTTCAGCAATGACCTTTCCCAGGCTAACCTTTTGAAAAAGTAGCTCAAGTGCAAGACACTCATTAATCATCGCTCTTATGCAAACCCCTCATTCTCTCTCTGTTCTCATATGGAAGCTCAGGTACTTTCCTTTGCCTAGAATTATGTGAAGCTCCACAGATCTGATCACATCACTCTTCTGCTTACAATTTATAATAGTTAATTTCTATTGGGTATTACTATTGGCCAGACAGTGTTCTAAATATATTACCTGCATTACCTCATTTAATCCTCATAACACCCTATGATACAGGAATCATTATTATCAATGATGAAACACAGGTACAAAAAAGAACTAGAAACCAGTTTCAGGAAGTTTGGTGCTAAAGCCCATATAGACTCTGTACTATCTCCACCATTTCCCTTTGTCTACAGAATAAAATTCAAATCCCCTAGTGTGGCAAGTCTGTCAATATTCTCAGAGATGGCCTGTGGGACACGGCATTGTTCTGGCTTCTCCTCTGGGATGCTGAGGGCAGGACCTCTAAGACCTGGCTCCAGAATCATTGTCTCAGCTCTCCTTATCAGTATCCTTACCCCTGGAAAAATCCCATGAATTCCTACCTCTGTGACTTGTCCATGCTGCCCTCTCAAAAAAATCTCTTCACCCGTTTTTGCTTAAAAATTTTAAGGACTAGTTTTTATTCAGTTATTTCTATGTGTCTGGCACTGCTTTAAACAATTTAACTAATTCAGTTCTCAGAACAACTCTATCAGTAAATAATATTATTTTCATTTTACAGATGAAAAAACTGACACACAGAGAGATCAAGTATTCCACCAAAAGTCACACAGCTATAAGTAGCAGAACCCATATTCAGGCCCTGGAAGATTGGTTTGGAGTCTGTGACCTTAACCCACACTCAATGAGTTCTCTCAACAGTTTGTATACAGGCATAACTCAGAGAGACTGTGGTTCCATTCTAGACCACCACAATTAAAGATAGTCACATGAATTTTTTTGTTTCCCAGTGCATATGAAAGTTATGTTTATAGTATACTGTAGACTATTAACTGTGTAACAGCATTATATCTAAAAAAAGTACATACCTTAATTTAAAAATACTTTATTGCTAAAAAGTGCTATCATCTGAGCCTTCAGCAAGCCATAATCCTTTTGCAATAGTAAAATCAAAGATCTCTGATCACAGAACACCATAACAAATATAATAATAATGAAAAAGTTTGAATATTGAGAGAATTACCAAAATGTGACACAGAGACATAAAGTGAGAAAATGCTTTTGGAGAAATGGCACTGACAGATTTGCATGACACATGGTTGCCACACACCTTCAATTTGTAAAAAATGCAATAGCATAAAGCAAAGTGCAATAATACAAGGTATACCTGTGTAGATCCTAGAAATATGTACTTTCAAATAATACTACTGGAGTCATTTTTCAAAGACAATACAATTTTGGGAAATGAAAAATTATAGATTTTTTAAATGTGCAAAACTTCCAAAAATATTTCAATAAAATGTATTTTGAGTAAATAGTGCTACTAGGAACACTGGGGTGCATGTAACTTTTTTGAATTAGAGTTTTCATTTTTTCCAGACATATACCCAGGAGTAGGATTGCTGGATCATATGGTAGCTCTATTTTTAGTTTTTTAAGGAACCTCTATACTGTTTTCCATAGTGCCTGCACCAATTTACATTCCCACCAATGGTGTAGAAGGGTTCCCTTTTCTCCACACCATCTTCAGCATATTTTGTTTGTAGATTTTTTCCATGATGGCCATTCTGACCAGTATAAGGTGATACCTCTTCGTGGTCTTGATTTGCATTTCTCTAATAATTAGCAATGTTAAGCATCTTTTCATGTGCCTGTTGGCCATCTGTATGTCTTCTTTGGAAAAATAGCTACTGAGGTCTTCTGCCCATTTTTTGATTGGGTTATTTGTTCTTCGGATACTGAGTTATATGAGCTGTTTGTACATTTTGGATATTAACCTCTTGTCTGTCGCATTGTTTAGGTAGTCTCTTCATTTTGTCATGCTTCCTTTGTTGTGCAAAGGCTTTTAAGTTTGATTAGGTCTCATTTGCTTATTTTTGCATTTAGTTCCTTGGAAGACTGATCTAAGGAAATATTGCTATGATATATGCTAGAGAATGTTTTGCCTATCAACAGACAATTGGCTTAAGAAGATATAGTATATACATACATGTATATACAATGGAATATTATTCAGTCATAAAAAAGAATGAAATATTGCCATTTGCAGCAACATAGATGGACCTAGAGAATATTATACTTAGTGAAGTAAGTCAGTCAGAGAAAGACAAATACTATGTGATAGTATTTGTACTTATATGTGGAATCCAAAATTAATACAAATGAATCTACATACAAAACAGAAACAGACTCACGGACAGAAAACAAACAACGTTACCAAAGGGAAGATAGGGAGTGATAAATTAGGAGTATGGGATTAACAGATACAAATTACTAGACATAAAATTGATAAGCAACAAGGATTTATTATATATCACAGGGAATTATATTCAATATATTGTAATAACCTATAATGCAATATAATCTGAAAAAAATAACTGACCACTTTGCAGTACAGCTGAAACTAACACAATATTGTAAATCAACTATACTTCACAGTTAAAAAAATAATATATTTTGAGTATTACAACATAAATGCAAAATTCATTTCTATAAGTAGTATTATTACTCATTGCTTAAATTCCATGAGTTCAGATTTCAAAGCAATCAAGTGAAGAGAGAATTGACAAACTGACTAGGAGAGAAGAAATGCATAGAAGAAATATTTAATGGTAAAACTTTTTAGACTTTAGACTTAGAGAATGAACTTATGGTTACCGGGGGGGGAAGGTGGGGAGAAGGGGTAGACTGGGAGTTGGGGATTGACATGTACACACTGCTATATTTAAAATAGATAACCAACAAGGATCTACTGTATAGCACAGGGAACTCTGCAAGAAAAAAGAAAACAGTGAAATGTCAGATAGGAAATATAAAAGAATGGGAAAAGGATGACATCCAATCAAAGAGAGTAGCTTGAAGAAACAGTAGAAAGCTTAGAAAATATCACCACTTATTTTTCTTTTTATAAAAATATGTGCTTTATGTAGACAATTCTTGCAAATCATGTCACTAAAACATCCCACTTAACGGCTTTTAAATTTTGAGCCATTAATTATGCTTTCTATTTATTATGTGGCTACAGTTTTAAACCTTAGGTCCTGCCAGATTGAAACTTCTATGTGTTGCAGTTAAAAGTTATTTGCATGATATGAAAATCCATTGTAATTTCAGGATACTTTTTTTTTTTTTTTTGACCACGTGGCATGTGGGATCTTAGTTCCACAGCCAGGGATCGAACCCATGCCCCCTGCAGTGGAAGCACAGAGTCTTAACCACTGGATCTCCAGGGAAGTCCTGGGATACGTGTTTAAAGCAATAATAGTAAAAATAAAAACCGAGCAATGTTAATGACTAAGATTTCTTGAGTGCCTACTATGAGTTAGGTACACTCTAAGTGCTTTACAAGAATTGGGTCCTGCAAGCAATACAGCTTCATAAGTCCTTTCATTATTATTTTTCTGTTTTTCACAGATGAGGACACCACGTTAGTCAAATTGGCAAAGAAGGATTCAATGCCAGACAGTCAGTTGACTCAGCAAGGTCACCCACCATCCTAGAAGTCTTGCTCCTGGTAGCTGCCAAGCCTACATCCGACTAAATTGAATTCATCTGTGAGCATCCACTATGTGTCCAGTATTGTGTTAAGTGCTAGGCAAACAGAAACTGCAAAAATGTTGCCCCTCCTCTTAAGGAGCTACTGTCCAGTAGGGGGTACATTTGGTAAAGCACCAATGCCTAGGCTTAGAGTAGGTGTGCAATCAGTGTTAATAAGAATAATCACATATACACAGTTTAAAACCAGCAGAGAAGAAAGCATAATCAAATCCTTTAGAAAAGGAGAAAGCAGGGAAGATTTTCAAAAGAAACAGAAGTTCGTTTGAAATTGGCTTCATGATATAGAAAGTAGGATGTTTACATTTATTTTAATTAGACTAATAATGTGGTACAAATAAAACATTAATGAAGGAAATCAGGGTCATCATGCTATCACTTTCTACTTACTCTGGAGGTTTATAATCACACTATCATGGCTTTATATCACTTGTCAACAGATAAATGTAAATTTAACCATACTTTTGGCATTTTTTTCTTCTTTTATCCTAGCACATTGGTGAAACATCTGATATGTAGTCTGGCAACAAATGAACTAGAAAGTTATTGTTTTGTATTCTGTATGTTCTGGATTTTTTAAAACTATGATGTTTGTCAGTTTAAATTACAAGTTTAAAGTGTTTTCTATAACCTTAGGAAATATACTGATGTACTTTAAGTAACACACATAGATCAAAGGATAATTCTGTTTCTCCCCTGACTAAAATGGAACTCCAAGAGAGTAAAGCTTTGCTAACTACTCTCTCTCTAGGACCTAGAACAGTGCCTGACACATAGGAAGTACTCATTAACTATTTGTTGAATGAAAAAATTAATTAGTTGTTAAACTGCCATCCTGATTAGAATAGTATATCATATGATCATATGAATGATCACACTGAACAACAGGATCATTATTATAGTGTGCTGAAGGGTGACTCCCCCCAGAAGAGACATATCTACTCTAATCCTGGAGCCTTGAATGTGATCTTAACTGGAAAAAGGGCCTTTGAAGATGTAATTTAGTCAAGACCTTGAGATGACATTATTCTGGATTATCTGGGTGGGCCCTAAATCTAATGACAATTGTCCTCATATGAGAAATACAGAAGAAAGACACACAGACAAAGAAAAGAAGACCAGGTGAAGATGGAGGCAGAGGTTGGAGTTATGTAGCCACAAGCCAAGGAACACCTAAAGCCAACAGCAGCTGTTAGAAGAAGGAAAGGATTCTTCCCTAGAGCCTGCGGAGGAAGTGCAGCCCTGCTGACACCTTAAGTTCAGACTAGAAGTCTGAACTATGAGTCTGACTATGAAGTCAGAACTTTGAGGGAGTCAATTTCTGTCGTTTTCAGGTATCAAGTTTGTGGTACTTCGTCATGGCTGCCCTAAAAAAAACAGTTAGCAGCAGGTCGTCTGTGTTAGAAGTCTGCAATCTTATAGCTGATTTAATTGAAAGAGGATTGGGATCCTACACTAACAGCCCCTGATGTATAATAGGCAAATGGAAAATGACCAGGAGCACTCAGTGGTGATCTTGATAAGAGCAGTCTCAGTACAGTGATGGGGGTGAAAGGCTAATTACAGTGGGTCGGAACGGAAGGAGAGACATTGAAGATAGGTAAGTATGGACAAACATTTCAAGGAGTTTTGCTAAAAAGTTGTAAGAAATATAGAAATGGGGGAAACGGAGTCAAGAGCAAGATTTTGAAAAAAGAAAAACTAATAGCATATCTGTATGCTGATAGAACAGGCCAACAGAGAAGGGAAAACTGATGATTCAGTAGAGAAGGAAGGACAGATGGAATCATGTCCTTGGTTCACTTTCGGTCGTTAGTAACACTGACATCACCCCTGCCTTCGGGGAGTTTACAATAAAGTCAAGATGAGAGGCTGTATTTTCCCCCCAGCTTTACTGAGGTATAATTGACAAATAAAGATCTATATATTTAAGGTATACAATGTAATGGTTTGATTACATATACATTGCTAAATGATTACCACAATCAAGCTAATTAACATATCCATCATTTCACATGGTTTCACTTTGTGTGTGTGTGTGTGTGTGGTGAGAAGGTGAGAACACAAGATCTACTCTCTTAGCAAATTTTAAGTATACAATACAGTATTATTAACTGTACTTACCATGCTGTACATTATCAGCTCCTTAGAACTTATTCACCTTATAAGTGAAATTTTATACCCTCTGACCAACACCTCTCCATTTCCCCCAATCCCAAGCCCCTGGTGACCACTGTTCTACTCTCTGGTTCTAGGAGTTCATTTTTTTAGATTCTACATACAAATGAGATCATACAGTATTTGATCTGGCTTATTTTACTTAGCATAATGTCCTCCAGGTTCATCCATGTTGTTAAAGATGACAAGATTTCCTTCTTTTTTATGGCTGAATAATATATAACAATGGAATATTTTTCAGCCATAAAAAAGAACATTTTCTTTATCCATTCATCCACCAATGGACACTTAGATTGTTTCCATATCTTGAATAGTATGAATAATGCTACAATGAACATGGGATGAGAGACTTTAAACCAATCACTGCATGGGGATTGAGTGCCAGAAAGGAGAGGTGAAAGTGCTAGTAGAGTGTATGATAGAAGGACCTAATCCTGTGAAAGGGGATGATGGTAAATGCAGGGATCAGTGAAGTTTTTTCTAAAGAACCAATATCTAAGCTGAGTTAGAAAACGATAGAAAGCCTTAAATATAAAAACTCAAATATATAGAAGGTTCAAAGTAATTTCAGTTTGCCTCATTTGATTTGATAATCCTTTGCATTTATTTCACAAGGTACATGTTGACAATTTTTTTCTCTTTGCTTTTCAAGTAATGTCAAACAGATACAGAATAGCATTACGGAATTTGAGAACTTAAATTAGAAGTTCCATATCTTTCAGCTAAGTCAATCACAAGATTAATTTTGTGCCTATTTATCTGATGTATTTGTAACTTATTGGTAATAAAAACATAATGAATAAAACTAAGATCAGCCATTCATGACACTTTAAATATTTAGAAAATCCATTAATTGCCTATAACTTCTAGATGTATATGTCTTCAGTGATATATGACAATGGTTAAAAGAACTGTGCATTTTCTGCCATAGTATTACGTTAACTCTGTATGCAAGCCATTTTCATAGACAAAGCTACACTGGAAACAGAAAAATCACCTGATGAATTTCTCTATTTTAAATCCTCTGCGAACTGCTTTCCCAGGCTGCAAAAAATGTTGCTCTGTCAAATCACATACAACCAAATCAATTCTCCAGACACTCCTGCAGAATACTAACAAAATGCCTTGATGACAGAATATTCAGGTAAACTAGGCATTTTTCTTTCCATTTCATTGCATTGCTGCTGTATGCTAGTTGTTAAAATTTTCCATTTTGCGGGTCATCTTACCTCTTCAGGAAACTTAACAAAAGATGGCTGCTTTGTTTACCTAGGAATAACACACTTTCTAGCTGGTGAATGAATTTTATCCTTCTGATTACTCTGCAACTCTCACAATTTTAAGGTACTCAGGTTCCTTTCCAAAATCATTTATTTGTTGTTTGTTTTGTTTTACATATTTTGTCATTTTCTTAATTTAAGAAAGTCAATTTTTCTCTTGATTTTAGATATTATTGGTTACACTAGAACATTACATACTTACTGGGCAAAATTAAAAGCCTTGTGTTTATTCTCTTAGCTAACACCATACACAAAAATAAATTCAAAATGGATTAAAGACCTAAACATAAGACCGGACACTATAAAACTCTTAAAGGAAAACATGGGAAAAACACTCTGGGACATAAATCACAGCAAGATCTTTTATGACCCACATCCAAGAGTAATAAATAAAAACAAAAATAAGCAAATGGGACCTAATTAAACTTAAAAGCTTTTGCACAGCAAAGGAAACCATAAACGAGGTGAAAAGACAACCCTCAGAATGGGAGAATATATTTGCAAATGAAGCAACAGACAAAGGTTTAATCTCCAAAATATACAAACAGCTCATGCAGCTCAACATCAAAAAAACAAACAACCCAATCAAAAAATGGGTGGAAGACCTAAATAGATATTTCACCAAAGAAGACATACAGATGGCCAAGGCACTTGAAAAGATGCTCAACATCACTAATTATTAGAGAAATGCCAATCAAAACTACAATGAGGTATCACCTCACACTAGTCAGAATGGCCATCATCAAAAAAATCTACAAACAATAAATGCTGGAGAGGGTGTGGAGAAAAGGGAACCCTCCTATACTATTGGTGGGGAATGTAAATCAATACAGCCACTATGGAGAACAGTAAGGAGCTTCCGTAAAAAACTAAAAATAGAACTACCATACGACCCAGCAATCCCACTACTGGGCATATACCCTGAGAAAACCATAATTCAAAAAGTCACATGAACCCCAATGTTCACTGCAGCACTATTTACAATAGCCAGGACATGAAAACAACGTAAATGTCCATTGACAGATGAATGGATAAGGAAGATGTGGTACATATATGGCATATTACTCAGCCATAAAAAGAAATGAAATTGGGTCATTTGTAGAGATATGGATGGACATGGAGTCTGTCATACAGAGTGAAGTAAGTCAGGAAGAGAAAAACAAATATTATATATTAATGCATATATGTGGAATCTAGAAAAATGGTACAGATGAACCTATTTGCAGGGCAGGAATAGAAATGCAGATGTAGAGAATGGACGCGTGGACACAGAGGGGGAAGGAGAGGCTGGGATGAATTGGGAGATTACGTTAGACATAAATACACTACCATAGCTAGTGGGAACCTGCTCTATAGCACAGGGAGCTCAGCTCGGTGCTCTGTGAACACCTAGATGGGTGGGATGGGGGGGGAGGGGGTCCAAAGAGGGAAGGGATATACGTATACACATAGCTGATTCACTTCATTGTACAGCAGAAACTAACACAACAGTCAAGCAATAAAAAATATATATATAAAAACAATTTTTTAAGTGTCTTGAAAGAAATTATCTGAAGTCATTGCTTAGTACAGATTCTGGTTATGCACTGATTATGTGTCAGTCATATAAGGCTTCGTTATGAATGTGTTGTAAACGTCTCTCTCTGTGTTTCTGTGCTTGATTATTTCATCTCCCTCACTAATTTAATTTGGTAAATTAAATTATAATTTCCTTGAAGGTAAGTAGAGCTGTCCACTATCTCTTCTGTTTAAGGACAGAAATGGGCTCTGCTACTCTACAACCAGAAAGGCTTCCCTACCCACTGATGGCAATACACATGTTAGAAATTCGACGTGTGTGAAGTGCTTAGACCAGTGCAAGCACACAGTGAGAGGTCAACAAACAATGGTTGTCACTATCACCATCATCATCACTGTCATCATCATCTTTACTTCACAGCCATATTATTAGGAAATGCATTTCTATGACTATGAATTTGTGTGTATAAAATTTTCAATCTCTATGATGAAAAAAGAAGACTTGGACTTCTGAAGTAAATTGTTCCAAGTCACACCTTACTAATAATAAGTAAAATATATCTACTTGCTCTGGCCACTACAGGGTCATTTACCACCAAAATGTAATGATGGCAGAGTGTCCAGATCTAGCTCCAAACTGCAGAAATATTCCAGAAATTTGGAGTAGCTGAAGAACAAGAGAGCTCATGTTGGCTACTGACAGAAGACTCAGAAATAGCTCCATACACAAAGTGCTCCAAATGAATGATTCTGAACATCTGGCTTTCAATATGTTAAACCCTCCTGATTTATAGTACTTCCACAGTGGTTTTTAAGAAAAGAGAAACTAAGGCTACTGAGTGGGCTCTAAGTTGCAGCCTATATTACAGAACATTACTTTTACAAGATGGCCCTCACATACTGTCCTCTTCATTCAATATGTCTTTTACTAAGTAACTACTATGTGTTGACAGATATTGCTCTAGGCATTGAACATGTAGCAATGAACAAAACTAAGTACCTACCCTCATGGAACTAGCAAGGGTGACAGATAAATAGATAGATATACAAATAAATAAATGATCCTGTTTAAATGAATCAACAGTAATACATCCTATGAACTGACATATGAGCTACATGTAAAGGAAGTTAGGAATTAAGCTCTACAGCTAATGACAGTAGATATTTGAAGCAGAGCGGATGGTAAGTTAGATAACCCTGAGGTAGGAGCATGTTCAACATTTTCCAGGAACAGCAAAGGAGGTCAGCCTTCAACTGCTTCAGGTCTCAGTTTCTCATCTGCAAAAGCAGGGCACTGAACTGGATAACATCAAAATTATTTTCCAACTTTAAAATTATTATAGACCTCTCCATTTGTTTGGGCCTGGTAAATTCCTAATAAAACATTTCTAAACAGAAAAGAGAAATATTAATAAACTTCTTTAATTCACTATTTACTACAATTCAGATTGATAACTGAATTTCCTTATTGACATAATGTTAACTTATGAGTCTTGTACATCCATGTATATTATGCAGAGGATTTGTAAGTAATGACACTTTATTCCACAAAATAGATATATGCAAATGAATAGTTCTGTACTTTCAGTAGTTTTAAAGATTCTTCTCTCAAATCATCCTCCCTTAGAATTAAATACTTGTGACCTTCCTTCTGAGCTCTGTCTCACATTACAGGACAGTAGTTTACACTGTGGCATCAGAAAGATCTGGGTTTCAATCCCAGATATGCTACTTAGTTGTATATAATGTACAAACTGTTTATCTACTCTACATGTCCTTGCATATAAAATAAGGACTTGGCATAGGCTAGTTATCACAAAAAAAGATAGTTGCATGTATTTATTTATTTGTTGGTTGGTTGGTTGGTCTGTATTTCCACTGCCTATGGAACATCTTCACCTGGATAACCTGCTCTTAACTCAGACTCAATATGCTCTGTGCCATCATTAAGTGTCAGGTACAACTGCCATAAAAGAAAACCCAATACACCAGTGGCTCAGAGAAGATGGAGTTTATTTCCCTCTTATATAAATAAACTCTGGACGTGGGCAGTCTGGGGCTGGTATGATCTCCCTAGGTATCAGAAATTCCTGTCATGTGGCTTTCATCCTCAAAGGTACCTCATAGTCCAAGAATGCCACTGAATGTCTATGTCTCCATAAAATAGGCAGGAAGAATGACAGCAAGACCAAGGGCCACATCTCTAGATGAGTCTGCTTCTTGTATGCAGGTTTCCTGGAAATCTAACACATCTCCACTTACATCATATTGCCCAGAACTTAGTCACATGACTGCAACCAGCTGTAAAGAGAAGCTGGGAAAGATCTCTGAGCTGGGCATATTATGGACCTGAATAAAATGAGGATTCTGACACTAAAAAAGAAAGGGGGAATGGATATTGTACACGCAACAGACAGATTTCTCTAAAGAAGCAAACCGAAGGCGTTTAAATCTCACTTAAACATATTCCTCCTCTAGGTTTTTCTATTTCAAACAACGTATCGTCATCCTCCCAGTCAGCAATAGATGCTAGAAACATTTGCATTACTTCCAATGTCTTGCACTCCCCTGACACCCACATCAAACCAATTGCAATATGTACCACTTACCATCCTTCCTCTCCATTTTCACTAGTATTACTACCTCACCTAGGCTACAGAATGGTCTCATAGATGCTCTCTACACATTCTGTCTCTCCTGTCTCTAATCTCCTTTAAAGACTACCACCAGATTACTATTTGGAAGCAGAGCTCTGATCATGTCACCTCCCTTTGCTAAGCCTTTAGAAAACCTGCAATACCTGAAGAAAGCTGCAAATCCTTAGTCTTTCCTTGTGACCTAACCAATTTTATAGCTCTGGAACCATAAATCTGATATTCCAGGTAGACTGAGTCACTCACTGATACTGTACTTAATCTTTACAACTTTACTCACCCTGTTCTTCCTCCATCTCTACCAAACTGTTTTAGTTTGGGTACCATCAAAAGTAGATTCTGGGATAAGAATTTCGGAGTAGACAGTTTATTTAGGAAGTGATCTCAAGAAGTATGAGTAAAAAAAAACAAGAAAGAACGAAAGAAAGAAAATGCAACAATGGCAGCATTTATGAGCAGGTTACTATTGTGAGCCACTGGAACACAGTCCTGTTAGGGACCCTCTGGAAGACCTGGAGGTCCTATGACCAAACAACTCCTGGGGGAATCTGAGGAGCTGGGCATTTATCCACTGATTCTTTATCACCTCCCACTGATATTTTTCAGCTCTCAACTGAGGTTTGACCATGGGGGTGTTAACTCCTCTACAGTCCCCTGAGGGCCTGCAGTATAGCCGGGCAAGCTCCTCAGGTGCCAGAGAAAGCCCTAAGGCAGAGAAGCCCAAAGGTTCTGCTATCTGAGATGGCAAACTATCAGCACACCAGGAACTGTCCAGAGAGGCAATGGTCCTCAGGTGGGCAGAAGCAAAGAAGTTTACTAGAAGCAAACTCTATCTATATTAATTTCAAGGACCAGTTCCAGGCAACTCTTCCATGAAGCTTTCTCTGATCTCTCAAACTTGAAGTATCTGATCATTTACTTCATCTCTCTCCATTAGATCACTTTTTTATTCTCGTGGAAATAATAAATACATTATCAGACTGCATCATTTTTGAGAATAAGCTTTGTATCCAATTTGGTAAGTATAAAATTTTTACCTCACAGTACCGTGAACAAGGAGAAAATAATCAGGCACCATAGGCACTTAAAGGCCAGAGAAATCATTTTTATTGTATTATAAAGGTCTGGCATACTGTAAAAAAATAAGGACATGTGCATAGGAAACTCTGGATTTCTTACTAATTTAGAACCTCCACCTCTGGTATTCATTTTAAGTGAAATATTACAGTGAGTTTAAATATCACTAAGATGCTTGGTTTAAACAGTTCGTGAAGGTTAGGCTGAACTCTCAATTCATTAATAAGAGGCTAAGAAGAGTACTTACTTTGGTTTTTAAAGCAATAGATATTGTATATTAAAAGGTAAGTCCTTACTGCATCATTCTATATTCAGGAGTCAAGTTCAGTAACCAGCAAGATATTAGACTTCCCTTCAGGGGTTTAGTTACTGGAGGACCAAAATTACCTTATCCAAAAGCACAATATTTATGAGTCAACTCCAAAGCAAAGCTCCGTATGGACTAGACTCAGGGGTGTATTAGGTTATACAAAGAAAATTCACTTATTGAAAGTTCTTACTCATTCTAGTTAACTTAGAATTAGATGACATGCTATTTCAATGACCGTATTTATCTTCATTGTTAATATACATACACTTTCCATTAATTCAATATAAGTACCTATAAGAAGATTCTAATCAACAACTCTTACTGGCACCATCACTTCATTTCAAAGAGTATAACACTGCTGCAACTCAACTCTATTGCCGATGTTTAACTGCGAAAGATTTATCTTCTTTTAAATAATTTACTTTCGCTTTTAAAAACAAATTTATCTTAGCAATAATACAGGAGTAGTATAAAATTAACATTGGAAGGATGAAATTCTGCACTGATATGCCTAATCTGAAAAGGCAACAACAGGCATCCTTTTAATTTTATAAAACAACAGGCGAACATTGATATAATCTTCTACTTACTATTCTAAAATCTAAAAATTAAGGTAATTCACGTAACCACTAGACAGGGTTTCTTCCTATCTGTGAAAAAGTGTTAAATAGCCACAGACTGAACATTATTAATCAACAGTCATATGTTTTTATGTTAATACCATTACTGTCATATATAAAATTAGAATGCTAAGATTTAATAGGCATATGTCTTGATGACAGCGCAGTCTGCTCTGACAGGATCAGCTATTATAACACTATTAACCCATTTTGATATTTTTTTCCATCTGCATATCTAACCCATTAAAAATTGAATTCTGTCCATTTACAAAATGGCTGTTTAATATTTTCTACTAAATCATATTTGAGATTACATACAAAACTGCCTCACATGATATTATTATTTTATTAACATTTTCATTAAATTACCAGTCTAAAAGTCTGCTTATCACTATGGCAGAAATTATGATAAGGCTACAAACAAGAAAACAGAATTAGTACCTTTTTCCAAATTTTATAGGACATTTACACTAAACTATTAACCATTTCCATCTACAAAGAGAATATTACACAATCTGCCACCATCTGCTAATTCAGCCATTTGGTATTTCATTACTCAAACTGGGACTAAAGAATTAAGCCAATTTTTTAAAAGCTACAAGGAGTCAAGGCTTAACTGAGCACTTCTAGCATTACCATTTAACATGGGTGAAATCAAAGAAATGCCAGCCATCTTTCTAGGTGTATTTTCTAGACCTAGACAGAATAAAAAAGAGAAATCATCCATTATAGGGCAACTTTTCCAAAACTTACAACCAAACTAGATGATAGAATAACTTGGCATTTGTCATAAGTCCATATGTATATATGTGTGTGTACATTGGGACTGAGTGGGCTTAGTCAGGGATAGAAAGGTTGCACAATAGAGGTGGAAAGAGCTAGTGAGCAGAAGTTACCCTAAGAGATGAAATACTTTGTCCAAGATAATAATACCTTTGGGGACCAAAGTGAGCAAAAAAGAAAGGAAGAGAAGAAGGAAAGGAAAGTGAGGCTCAAATGGTGGAGATGAAATGGAAGTTGGGCCTTCCGTTTGTAATGTAATGTTACATTCCAGCGCATGTAACATTACACTGTGCTTTATTACAACAGATTCCAAAAGGTCTCCTCTTCTGAAAGAATTCCAGTTGTTTTAGTGAGTCAAACTGTTCCATGAGTTACAGTCTGAACACTCCCAGGGAAAATTATTTCCTGAATATGATGACCTGCCGACAAATAAGAAGATGAAGTTTGCCAACTGTTTGTGGAACTGTTAAATTCCTTACAAAGATTTGCCTGGCAATGAACTGAGTAATAACAATGTTGGACTTTTTACAAAATAGTTTTGGGAGTAACTTTCCCCAAAGATCGCTTCGACTGTAAATTAGGAGAGTTGAACTAGATGGTCCCCAAAGATCTTCTCAACTAGAAGATTTTATGATCTCAAATAGACAAAGGGATAATTCTAACACACACTGAAATTGGCCCAGCTCCACCTCACAGCCTCTTCAGCAAGAAAGAAGATGGTAGAATAAACCCCGTACTGCAAGTCTGTTAAAAATTCTTAGCTTTTACCATTAGTTTGTTTTAAAATGATGCCTATGCTATTTTTCTTATTATGGAACTAAATTTTATTTTTAAATAAAGTTATTCCAAATGGGAAGGAAGAGAGGTCTATTTCTGTTTACCACAAGGCACATTAGCCTAAAAAACACACAGATTCAACAGTTCAAATTAAAATTCCAAGGGAAATATATATCTGTATCTTAAGAGTCTTCATTTCTAGTTTGCTTACAGTGAAGAGGCTAAGTCAAGTTTCAAAGGACAGAAAAAAAATTAGCTGTCAAAATTGCAAACTCCTGATTTATAACAGAATAAGTAAAAGAACACTAACTAGAGGGTGCTGGTATAATTTATAAAATCCATCATATCTCACATGTATTATTTTTCTCAAGGACTGTTAAGTGCTACCATAGAATGTATTTTTTAACAGTCTAAAATCTTTTTTAGAAACTCTGAGCCCTGGTCTTGACTATGATGGACAAGTCTTCCAGGAGGATTCCAAACAGAACGAACATGGCACTCAATCTCAACTTAAATACAGGTCAGGTTCAGTCAAAAACTCCTTCTTCTTTTGGTACTGTGGGAAACCCATACAAGGTTCAGACTTTTAGGTCTTCCATAAAACACTTTTGTCCAACACAGTATATTAAAATGTAAAGATACTTTTTTTCTTGTTGAAATGAACACATTTTCAAACAGAGAGCTCTCTCGGGTAGTACCTCCCCTACGCAAACCAATGAAAAAGTAACTGATGTGAAGGTATAATACTAGGAAGCACTGGCGATAGGATGAGCAACATTGTACTCCATTTAGATTTTGGAATAGATGATCAGGTAAGTGGTGAAGTACTTTCCTTTCATTTTCTGTCTAGCTAATGGTCTGTGGGAAATAAGTTAATAAGCCTATTTAATTTCATTTAAAAATACTTCATTTTCTATTGCATCCAACCTTAGGGCAGTTTCCAACCTATCTATCTTTTCAGATCTCTAGACACAAAGGCATTTATTTTCATATTGAATCAATGTATATGTTCCCTTCAAAACAATTTGCAACAGTATAAAACAAGTCTAGAACCTGAGAAGAAAAAGAAGCTTTAAGAAGTGGAAGATAGATAGATACAGAGGTAGAGATAGAGAATGTGTGTGCATTTGTTAAAATAACAGACAATGAAAGTTCAGGTTCCTGAAAGTCTCTGAAGTCAAACTAACAAGTTGATAAGATTACCTTGGGGAATGAATGCAGCACCTTGCCCTGGAGAAAAAGACTACCAGGATCCAAAATTAATGAAAATGGACCTCTTCTTCCCCATGTCCAACTAAAAAGCCAGATGCAGGCGGACCCCATTTAATTTCTAACGTACTTTCAAGAAGCTACTCCAGGAGAGCCTAGGATTGCTAAATTGACCTTCACACCATCCCCAGAACGGAGTCTGTATCTTTCTTGCCTGGCATATGTGGGTATTCAATCAATACCTATTCAAACAGAAAGGAAGAAAGGGAGGAAAGAAAGAAAGTTAAGATTTGCTTGTAATAGGATGTGTCCTACAACAGTGAAGTAAAGTTTTATATGACTCAATTTTCTGTTTAAAAGAAGACTTTCTTTTTCTTATGCTTGAATATCAAATTATGGTCTCATCCCTTATTTTCATAACATTCTTGCAGTACAACCAAATATGTAAAACATGTGTTAATAAATTATATAACAACACATTGTATATTTATGAATGCACTATTTGTTATACTACATATAATTTAAATGTATACACATTTTAGCTTATAAGAACTTTAAAATTATTTTGAGTAAGTCATCAATTTATATCAGGGAAAAAACAGCAGAATGTGAAAATAGCCTTGGTTTAATACTATATTAACAGTACTCTGCTATAAAAGCTAAAAGATATAGGAAAACAAAAAGGTAAACTGTAACAATCTAAAGATCCTGACACCTCTGATAAGAGAAAAGAGAGCAAGCAAGCAACAGGTAGCAATGGGGATTCCAGCTGGACTTTGACTATTTTAATCATGTAATTAAGCTATCTTATTTCTTTCCTAAGAATACCAGGAAAGGAAAGACGATGTGCCTTACACCTGTTGCTGAAACTTCAATTTTTACTTTCTTCCTCTGTGTCACCAGCTTATCAGTTTAATCACCACAATTATTTGCTCTTTGGACTCTGTTCTGGTTTCCTACATGCATAGTTGTTATACAGTTCAACAGACAGGCTTCCCTCTAAATGTTAATCTCCTCTGCATATCCGGGCTTTGGTTCTGCCAGCTACTGGTTCTCCTCTGAGTCCAGGAAATTTTACCAACTAAGCAGTGTCAATATTTGGATGAGCTCCAAGTGAAAAGTCAGGGGACTGGCTGATTTACAAAGTGGCCTTTTTCTCAGAAAATCTTAACCATATTAACAGCCCAGCATGGTATTGATGGTCACACAGTTGACCAATGCTGCCTTTCAAATAAGCTGTACATATCTACACAGAGTATAACATGCAAATATTTGGGGGAAGTTAGAAGTTCATATTCAACTGAAAAAGATGTTATGGTTGATAAAAATGAAAACTGTCAATGTAAAGATTTCTAATATTCTACAAAATCTAAGTTGCACTTAATAGTTTGATGCTTTGTGTTATAGCCTGATATATATTTTTTCATCCTCTGATCTGCAACCTCTCTCTAATAATATTTCCTTCTGCTTTTGCTCTGGTGTAATTGTAAAAAACTAAGTATTCATTGACTCATTCAACAAATGTTTGTTACACACATACTAAGTTCTAAGCAGTATTTTAGGTACTAAGGAAAAACTAAGTTCCTGCCTTCATGAAACTTATATTCGCATAGAGATAGGCAATAAGCAATTTACACACACACACACACACAGAGTATAATATATAATATATATAATGTAATACATAGCGATAAGTACAGTAGAAAAAAATCAAAGCAGGTGAGGGAGTGAAGGGGAGGTGGCAGGCTGGGGTCAAGATGTTTTATCGGATGGTCAGGGAAGGCCTCACTGTTAAAGGGACAACTAAACAGAGGCCAGAAGAATGTGGTGGTGCAAACCGGCTGGCCATCTGAGGAAACAGAATGCTCAGCAGAGGGAACAGCAGTGCAAGGGCTCTGAGAAGCTCTCTGTTGCAGATTTGAAGAAAAGTGAGGCTAGAATAGACTCAGTAAAGGACCTGGGTAGGGGTAGGCCTTGCAGGGCACTGTCAGGGTTTTGGTTTTCATTCTGAGACAGGAGACTTTGGTGGGTTTGGAGAACAGGAATGGTCTAGTAATCTGCTAGGGGGTTTACTTTTTTTTTTTTTTTTTTTTTTTGCGGTACGCGGGCCTCTCACTGTTGTGGCCTCTCCCGTTGCGGAGCACAGGCTCCGGACGCGCAGGCCCAGCGGCCATGGCTCACGGGCTTAGTTGCTCCGCGGCATGTGGGATCTTCCCGGACCAGGGCACGAACCCGTGTCTCCTGCATCGGCAGGCGGACTCTCAACCACTGCGCCACCAGGGAAGCCCTAGGGGGTTTACTTTTAAAGCATCACTCTGATTGCTGTGCAGAATATATACTGTATTGCCTAGTGGAAAAGGCCAGGGGGAAAGCATGGAGACCAATTAGGAGGTTACTGCAATCATCCAGGCAAGAAGTGACAGTGTTTTGGACCTGGGAAGCAGCAATGAAGGTGGTGAGAAGAGTTCAGATTCTGGATATATTTTGAAGCCACCAGGATTTTCAGGCTGATTGGATTTAAGATGTGACAAAAAGAGAAAAGTAAAGGATGATGAAGGTTTGACACTTGAATAACAGGAAGAGTGGAATTGTCACTGTCTCAGGGGATGGAGAAGAATACTGGATGAGCAGGTTTGGAGCAGGTCAGGGAAATCAGGAGAAACCCAAAGAAGTTAAAGTTAACTTGTTAACTCTAAGATGCCATTTAGAAATCTTAAGTGGAGATCTCTACCAGGCAGTTAGGTATACAAGTCTGGAGTTTAGAGGAGCAGTCTAGGCTATAGATAAAAATTGGGAGTTACCAGTGATTGGATGGTATTTAAAAGCAGGAGATCAGAGGCAGAGGGTGTAGATGGTAGAAGAGAAGCTAGCTCATTAGTGTCATCTGCATGACCCCCTTTATCATCCCCTTGGACCAAGTACTGACAAGTCACTGCAGGTTCCCATTTGTGTTTGTATTTACAATCAATTTACACCAAGTAACATTATTTTAAAGGAACAAACAAAGGCAGACACTGAATATAGGGAAGCTGCATTCACACCAAGGCCAAAGGCTGCCTCTGCCCACCTGGTGAATGAAGGTTTAATTGTCATTTCAACGGAAAAAACAAGTAGTAAGAGAACTTTTCATCACATGAACCATGGTACCGGTGCCATGCTAAGCTCTAAAGAGCCTATTTTGCATAAGCCTACACCATACTGGTTTCTCAAATGGCAACATTTCAGTGGAACATCGTTATCTGTCACATGAAACTTGTGTTGTTAATTTGAATTTCATTGCTCTGTGGTCTCAAAATTTATTTATCTTAAAATAATTTTAGGACCTAAAAGTATAAGGAATGAATACCTGATTATATGTTTGTACATTTAACAGTAACATTGCAGTAGAAAATTATTTATGTAAATGCTAAGGTTCTTGAGAATTCCATTTAAAAGAATCCATAGAATATTCAAGTTTAGGAATCACCAGTGTCAAGAGTTCATTCATGAGATCAAAATAAACATGGGCATAGTTTAAATATAACGGAAAAAAATACGTCCTAAACTTATAAATACTAATTTCACAGGAAAATATATTTAAGGCAATTTGAAACTTTATATGTAATATTTAGTATCATAATATATACTGTATATGAATGCATATACATATGCATTCCTGAATAATCTTCCTGAATTATTTTCCCTCTTCCTGAGTAACTTTCCTTTCCTTACCTACAAACTCCCTAAAGATCAGTCTAATAAAATTGATGTGATATGTTTCCATTAAGATCTACTGGATTTCTTGGTATTGTTTTGAACTCTGTGATAGTGAAAACTTAAAAGATTATTTTCTGATAAAATGTATAGCACACAGCATATACTCAGCATACTGAATGGTTGAAAGTCTGTTTACAGGAGTTTCTACCTGAGTTCTGTAGTTTATACCTGACACAAAAGCCTAGTGATGGCAAAGTAAAGGATTGGTCACACCAAGTCGAGAACATGCGCTCACACACACACACAAAAGACAAACACAGTATTTCTATCATTAGTTTGTCCTTTGAGAGTGGAAGACATGGACCTGCCAAACATGACACTACAAAAAGAATATTAAAGGTGAAAGAAAAATTGAAAGAAAGCCACAGGGGGAAAACAAAGATAAGAGTACATTGTTGGATTCAAAAGAGTAAGGTAGGTACAAAGACCAGGCAGATAAAAGAATGACTCAGGTTTCAATAGGGGTAAATGTTTTCCAAGATACTTTCAGTGTTAATTTTTACCTAGAGAGTAAACAATTCCAAATACAATCTTAAGCTACAACAGTGGGTGATTTGTTGATGAGGACTAAATAACTGCCGTTTTATTTTATTGAGATAATGTAGGGCAGCTAAAGCAGATATAGCTGGCTACTACCAAAAATGGTAACAACAGACTATGACTGCATCTGTGGATAATGTCACATCCTATAGAGTCTGAGTTTCTACCATTGATTCCATGTCTCCCAGGAGTTCCATAAGAAGATATTGAGGTTAATTATAATCTGGGGTCATTGTTCTACCAAGAGGGGTGTGCTAAACATGCCACTTAGGATTTGAGTTCTCCTTCATTGGACTTTTCCCTTTGCTGGGTGGATTCAAGTTATTTAAGGAAAGCTAGCAGGCTAAATCATGACACCACACATCCCAGAAGCACAGATTTAGAGGTTCTATGGCAATAGAATTTTTTTTTTTGAAAACTTATTACTTGTCAGACCCAATGTTAAGGACCTTACAAACATTAGCTTGTTTAATTCTCATAACAGCCTTGTAAGGTAGAGATTATCATCTCCATTTTACAGCTGAGCAGATTGAAATATTATGTAAATTCCCAAGGGTTACAGAGCTGATAACTCTATTTAGGCCCCTTTGAGAGCTCTGTCTTAGGTCTATCCCTGTGTTTCCACCACCCCCCTCCCCCATCATGACTAGCATGAATATAGGATATGGATTCTGGAATTCGATCTTTTCCTTGATCTGCAACCACTCTAGTGGTTGAGAATAACTTAGATCTCAAACTTTTCTGTGCCTTCGGTCTTTTTCGGGGGATGGAAGAACTGCTTGCATTAAGGCCAAGGTGACATCATCAATTGAAAGGTTTTCTAAGGTTGCCTTGGAAGCAGGGTAACATCAAGATGAAAAGCTAGTTCTAGCAGGGCCTGGAGGGAACTTCCTCAAGGGCCAAGGCCACAGCTGAGATGGTGGACCTCACAGTGGTACGTTTGATTAAGGCCTATAGATAGGACTTGTGTCATCCTTCACTCAACTAAATAGAAGGAGCAGTCAGAGAAGTTGCAATTTTAGAAGCTGGACACAATTTGAGCTTAGAAGGAAAATAGAATTCGTCATAGAAAGAGAACCATTCTTTTTTGTGTTGGGGAAAAATACTTTAATGAGACTTTTGGTTATGCTAAGGTAGGATGCTGGGGTACTTCTGGAAAATAGGGGTTGCAACAGAAGTATAATAAAATAACAGAAAGTTTCAACTTCCCCTGGCTTTCTAGAAGTGAGGTCTGAGTCTTTTGGGGTTGAGAGAAAGCAGAGCTGTCAAGGTGCTCAAACTCCAGGAGATGTCATTCCTTTGCAGTCTATGTGACTTGTACCCCATGGAGTTGTACAGTCTACATCCTGAATAACCATATAGGGAGGCTCTAATAGAGAAGGGCTTGGATTCAGAGCAGATGAGAAATAAAGTGGGACCTAGGGGCCAACAGAAGAACTAGCCACCAGGATTGGAAGCCTGATAGCAGAAATACATGCCAAACCTTACTAACTGAGATACTGATTCTTAGTGATAGAAAATGATAGTGACTCTTAGCGATGTGGCATCTTAGTGATGCTGAATTTTAAGTGTTCCCTAATAGTTCTCATCCTTTCACTTCAGATCAGGAGAGGTCTAACAGCATGTTGGGAGTGAAGCAGAAGGAACCATGTTTAAACCTGGAGTTAATGAGAACCAGAGAGTGGCAGCAGCAGGTAGAGAGGTTAAAAAGGACTTAGGTTAAAAGGGACCACAGTTGGGAACAGGAATTCAGAGTGAGAACATACAGGTGACTAACCACTCCCTAATCCTTATCCCTGACAAATCCTCCAGATTGTGATTAACTTCTTAGGTTTGGGGATTTCCATCTTTGTTTTTGTTTCACCCTTAAGGGAAAAAGTTACCCCAGAGTACTTGGGAATCTTGGTTCATATTGAGTTTATACATGCTAGAGTTTCTACAGCAGGAACACAGTATCTTTCTCTCAAATAACGGTCCTGGCAAATCCCCAAGGGAAGAATGCCAGCTATGCCTTCATCTGTAAACACACTAAGATCAATACAGGCCAAGTTCTGACCACCTCAACCTGGGCTACCTCATGCCCAATGAGACGAGACTTCCCTGGAACAGGTCCATGAGGATGACATCATGGCAGGTGAAATCCTGAGCACCGGGACAGTCACACTATCTTGGTGAGCTGTTCATTCTGGAAGGTGGTGGAGTCACCTGCTTAAATTGGGTTCTACCAGAAACAGACACTGAGATAAGGATGAGAGTTCCAATAGTTCACCGGGATGCTGATGCCAGGGAGCACGGGTAGAAAAATGGGGAAGTCAAGAAGGAAAGGGAAAAAAATAAATAAATATTCACTACTTAGCAGGTTACCTTTACGGGCAATTATAGCCTAATTCTGCTAAGAAACTTAGAAGATAATATACAATAAACCTCTTATTTTTCCAAAATGAGAGACAAGGAGCTAGAGCCTTTCTACTCAAAGTATGATTCAAGGGTCAGTATCATCTGGAAGCTTGTTCGAAATGCAAATTATGGACCTCATTTATGACTTAATAATTTTAAAACAACTCTCCAAGATGCTTAAGCACACTAAAGTTTAAAAGAAACTAATTCCTTGCCCACCAACTCTTGAAAGTCACTGGCTGAGGGGATCCCAGCCACGGGCTCCCTAGCACTCCTGGTGTGCCTCCCCACTCCCTCAGAGCTGAGCTGGCTTCAGGAGCCAGAGCCAGCTCTCAGACAAGCAGTGGTAGGTGCTTGCAATTGAAAATCCCGGTGTCTACCTACCACAGGAATGGTGAACGCCTTGGGGGTAGGAGAAGGGCTACAGCTTGCTCCATCTCCAAGCCTCTTCTAAAGAAACCGGCAGGTCTGATGCAGCTCAGCAGTTGGAGTTTCCATCCCACTCACTTGTGTAGTCCTTGAACTTTCTGAGAACAAAGCCTTCCTCAGCCCAAGCAGTGGGTAAGAACACTAGCCTCAAGTTCACGAGAATCTCAGCAAGAGCAGCTCAGGCAAACCACCAACCATGGGCAGGGGGTCACGTATGGTGAGAACTTAGCCCAGCTGGATGAAATATGGGCTTCATCTATGGGTTAGCTGACTCCTAGTAACATCCTCTCTTCAACTGATGTGGAAAACAGAAAACAGTAGAGATTATGATCTCTGGCTCCACAGTCAGACAGACCTGGATTTGAATCCCATCTTCAACAGGTACTTGACATGGATGACTATAGGTAAGTTACTTAAGACTCTCTGGGTCTCAGTTACCTCACCTATAAAATAGGTATAATAATAAAAATACTTGTAATTTAGGGTTTCTGCGTGGATAATGTGAGATTCTGAATATAAGGTGATAGGCACAGTGCTTGGCACTGTGCCAGGGGGCTCACTAAACACTGAGAAAGTACAGTTGCAGGGACACCCAGGTCAAAGCCAAATGCATGGACATGGCAAATTAAACAGGCTCCCACTGCTAGGAGATCCAAGAGTTAAGTTCTACAAGCAGTTACTGAGGGCCTACCATTTGCCTGGCATAGCACTCAAGGCTGGGGGATAAAAACAAACAAACAGGGCCTAGAGGGCCAGATCAAGACTGGCAGACAGGATGTGGCAAAGCAAGACTCAGTCAAAGTGACAAAACAGTTTCAAAATTCATATCATATACCAGCAAGACTAAGCTCTAGACATCATGACCTGGGGAGCAAATGCAGCAGGGATGAGGGTTCTGTGTGTAGTAGTTTAGCCAAGACACAGAAGTAAGATACACTGGGTTACTTTGACTCAACCAGGCCTACATGTGAGGCACATATGACAAACAGCCCTAAGATGAGTTCATTGCTAGGGCCAGACTCTGTGGCAAATAAAGACTTTCTCTGGAATCAACCAAGTTTCTCTCTAGAGGCAAACCTTACTTTATCTGTCCCTGTTAAACAAGTCCACACAGAGATTAAGACCTTATTCAACTAAAAGCTCTCTACTGCCATGTCTGCAGCTAATGGGTCCGTACAGATACCCAAATGCTTAGTAGGGTCTGCCCATTCTGCTTCCTTTGGAGCCCTTCCAGGTCCTAAATCCCTCTGAAGCAGGGACTGAGATCTTGTTAGTTGAGCCTCAGGCAATATATATAGAAGGGGTGATTAAGGATGGACTATCTAGATGGCTGTCAAGATAAACAAAACACCACCTCTGGAAATTTTTTAAATGTGGAAAACATTACTTAGAACTTCTCTCAAGGAAGAACTGGTGGCGAAGGAAAATCAGACTCCTAGGAGCCTGCTTAAGTAATCATGGAGGGCTCCACACCGCGACCCACGGAGCAGGTATATTCTACTGCAGGACTTTCTGTTAACCGAAGAATGCAAATCTGGTGTCACAGATAAACCCTTGGGTCAATAAAGAGGGTAATCTTTGGTTATTTCTGCATTCCGATCCATGTATGGCTGAGGAATGTCTTCCAATAAATGTTGGACACTGACAACTTCAAAAGATCAACAATAACAGTATAATAACAATAACAAATAATATTTACTGAGATCTAAATATGAGGCATGCACATTATGAAGTGTACACATATATTACAGGTGTATTAACTCATTCAATAATTCCGTAAAGAAGGTACTATTACTATCCCCATATTACAGATGAAAAACTGAGGCACAGAGAAATTAACACTGAAAGTCACACAACCAGTCAATGACAGAGGTGGGATTTGAACCCACACAGTCTGGTTCCAAAGCCTGCTCTTTTCACCATGTAGCATTAAGGCAAATAATACTAGTTTGTAGAAGCACCAGATGTCTAGTCTGATTGGGACATCCATATGTCTTGGCCCAGCCCTGAATTTAGTTAGGGTCACACATAGAAATGTGAAAAAAGAGCAAATATGTTCATTCTGTCAGAAACAAAAATAAAAATGTTCTAAGACCTGACTAAATGCAAAAGCATTATTGTGAAAAAAAAAAAAAAGCATTATTGTGAATCATGTTTTGCCTAAATAAAGGCAAGCAAGTTTTAAAATTCATTTTCAGAATATAAAATCCAGCTAAAACAGGGGCAGTTTCAGTAAATGTAGTCACCTGATGCCTTCTCAGTGAAATCTCTAAAGCATTATAACATTTTTCTTCATTTTGAAAGCATCCTTAACAACGATTCCCACAGGAATTCAATTTTACTGAGAATGGCTTTTTAGTCTATTAAAATGACACATCGAAACCTAATCTTGAACAATATGACAAAGTTGTTGACTGCTGGGAATCAATGTTAGCAGTCAGACCACACTGCCAAACCGTAATCAAAAACAGCTCATTTTTTAAAAAAGGGCACAAAGCCTCCTATGAAGCCAGAAAACAAACTCACCATCAGCTAGAGGAGTGACACAGTATAAGAAGTTTATAAAAGGATAGGGGATGGGAGGGAATAGCAGATTGTACCTGCCAAATAAGTGAGTACACATCCACAGATGAAATGCTAAGAGAAAGCAAGAATGGAGCCAAAAAGAGCAGGGTAAGAAACAGTTTAAATGAAACTTAAATCCACATTCAGAAAAAATGGTGCTATACTTCTCTTACTGTGGTTTTTCACTGCCACCAGATGTAGTATCACTAGATCCTGATTAAAGGATTGGTGAAAAATATGGTGGCTAAAATATGCCGGCAGGCCATTAAGGCTTTGTAAAACTATCTGCAAGGCTGCATTACAGTTTCCCCAGACAGCAGAATCCACATTTGAATTCAACTGTATACAACGGCGCATCCTGAGAAAGGCTCTTTATTAGGTGTTGAGGGACACAAAACTGAAAACTGCTGGAGCCCTCCCTGTAAGGAAACAAAAAGTAATTTAGGGCTAAAGTCATCAGAACTCTCTCTGCGTCTGAAAGGTCAATGATTAATAGCTGATACACTCAAGTATTTACCAAGTGACCAATGAGATGCTGCCAAAACCCTAGGTGCTAGATTTGAGGGAATTAGTCAGTTAACAAATATTGACTAGATATTAACAACATGCAAGGCAAAGGACTAGCAAGATTGGGCATATGAGAAAGCCAAAGAGAATGTCTTCCTATCCTTGAGGAATGTAGCATCTATTTAGTTGGGTAGATAAGGGCAAGATAGCTAACCACACAGTGGTAGGGAGGAAAAATCACAAGAATTCAAAAGAAGAAAAACTAACCGTATTTTGCAGTTTCAGTAGATAAAGCAATTACAGTGTGACACAATCACAACCAATCCTGGTTCTAAAAATCATTTACCACCCTTATATCATTCTTTCTAGTGAGTTACCCCATTCTCCACAAACTCTCCCTCATGGCTTACTAACAAGAACATAAAATCAGAATATCCTAAACCAAGATCTAAACCATTTACTTTTCCATTTGTAAAAAGCAATATTCAAAGAACTTAATTACTCCATGTTTCAGAAAGAGACCTGCAGAACTTTTACTGCTATCCTTAATGCAATAAAAGGTTATCTCAGATGAAGAATGAAAAGCTTCTATCCATTTTGGGGGCTCTCCCCATGATATGCCAGAAATGAGCAAACTGCTGTCAAAAAGGTTCTCATGATTCTATAAAATAAAATATACTCTCAGTTCTTTTCCTGTTTTAACATAAATATACTCATTTTCTATCAGTCAAAATCACCCAGTTACAATCCATAGTAAGGATTCAAGTTATTATTGTTTTGAGAAAAATAATCTTATTTTTTATTAGATAAAATCAATAAATTTCCACATCAATTACTGCAGTTATTTTGGATTTTGACCTTCAGTCAATGAATGGAACCATGGTGTTGTGAACTAACCTATATGTATTAGATTCTTCACAGTTACTACTCTTTTCGATGTAAATATCTGCTGCTCATAATTAGGTCTTCTCTCCAATAAAACTATAACTATTCATGGTATGTTACAAATAAAAGCTCTGAGACTGGATTTAGCCATACATACAAATATAAATTTGTGAGAAGTCCCAGTTTTCTGCTCATTTAACATGTTCTGACAAGCACCTGTGCATGAACAGCTCAATGGAAGCAGATTCAACTCCATCCTAGCAGCAGTATTCAACCATCTTCCTAATGAGTTCAAGTGGCAGAACGCCCTGAACATGGCTGAACACAGGACAAGACAAGGTCACCCAAAAGGCTACTGGACTCCCTCGATTCTTAAACCCTCTTCATTCCTAAGCAGAAAAACCTGTACAATATTTCTAACCAACCGCATATTTTGAATTCATTTCACTGAAGAAATAAATCACTTCTAATATTGATTAATGAATCCTTCCACAATAATCAGACATAAAGATATTTAAAGCCTTGAAGTAGCCAATTCTTAAAAGGACTTCTGATTAAAGGCTTCCTACTAAATAACCATCCCTGTTGTATTAACTATCAAGTTACTTCAAAGGCTAACTGACCACCCTAGTGTTCTTTCAAATCTTCTGTATTCTTACTGAATTTTTTAAGCTGGGAATTACTGTCAGAGATGTGTTTAAAAGTCTCAATATGGTCTTGGATTTGTGAATTTTTGTTTTTCTCTATTTGAACTTCATATTACATCATGTAAGTTTAGAATTCTTTTTCTCTAATAATATGCCTGCTTTAAAATCTACCTTTATGAGGTAATCATAGCTATGTCATCTTTCTTTGGTTGATATTTGCCTGTTTCATCATTCTTTTCCTATTTTTTTTTTTTTTACTTTTAAATTTCAGTGTTTTAAATATGTCTCTACCCTGAAGATCTTTTTAAATTTATTTAGTGAGTTTAGTTCATATGGATTTATTGTACTTACTGATATATATTTGAATTTATTTCCAGAGTTGTATTTTGGCTTATCTGCCCTGCTTTCTCTTCCTTATTTTTAAACTTTCTTTTGTATTAATTAAATTTTCTTGTTTCACGTCATTTGATTTCCTTTACTGGCTTGATATTTATATCTTCTATTATTTCAATGGATAATAATGGTTAAATTATAACATGAATAATTAACTTAATATCTAAAGTTAAGTGATATGTTTATCTTCCTTTCAAATACTAGGATGTTTGAATACTTTATCAATAATTATCCCTCTTCTGTTGCATATGCCACTATCCAATATTTTACTTTCCTTTTCTGGACCACAAAAATTACACCTATTTTAAAATATAGTCAATAACTAGATTTTCCCACATATTTTACATGTGTTTTTATTCAATATTTTAATTTTTATTTTAGATTTTCAATATATAAATATCTGATGTCCTCCCTCTATAAGTTTCTTTAGTTTTTGTTTCTCTGAAAAGTCTCTTTCATATGTCTTTATAACTGGTATATAATTTCACTTTATATATAATTTTAGAAATACTATTCACTTTAAAGATAGCAATCACTCTGGCTTCTGCTTCTGTTGTGGCTTTTGCTAAGCCAGCTGTCATTTGCATTGTTGTTAGGTAATCTGATTTTGTTCTCTAGTTATTAAAATATCTTTCCTGCTTTGGGTGAACTGCAGCTTCACTAAGGTGTTTCTAGGTTTAGATTTCTTTTTGATGTGTCTTGATTTGTATATATGTGCATCCCGAATCACATCTGGAAGATTGTTAGCTATTATATTTTCAAATGCCACCTCAACCCCATTCTTTTATTATCTCATCCTGGAACTCTGATTAAATGTATATTCTAACTCTTTCCATGACGTCCTTTAATCTTTCTTTCATGTGTTGTGTCTCTTTATCTCTCTTCTGTTTTATTGGTAACTTCTTCGAATCTATATTTCACTAATTCACTCATTAGATGTATTCATTCCACTGTCTAATTTATAGTTTCAATTACTATACATTTAATTTATAGTAATTATTTACCTTTGTTTTCTCCAATTTAACTGGTTGTTTTAATTTACCTACTTTTATTTTCAATTCCTCCAATTATTTATTTGATCACATTAAATATATATATTTCTATTCTGTATCTAATTATTTCAATATCTGAAGTCTTTTGGGTCCTTTGTATTCTTATGTGCTTTACAAATTTTGATTTAAAGCTCATGTTTGTTAGAGCTTCATCTATGGGAATCTCTGAGGCCTTGTTGATAATGCTTACCTCTTAATAGGATTTGTATTTCCCAGGCATCTGGAAGCACTACACACCTGCAACTACTTTAAACTAAATTCTCATTCTGTGGCATTTTGGACAACCAGGTATTTGTTTCTTGGAGATTAATATTTCATAAAAAGGATATTTGTCTCCTCTATGTAAGGATGTAGTACTGTTTTGTAGGCAAAAAAATATACCAATTCTAGTTTGTAGAATTAAAACATTATGTTTCATGCTACAATTCTATTTCAACCCCTATAGTTAATGATTTGAAGTATGTTTCCATCAAAGATTGGATACTAACTTCTGATCATTTGCTGAAGAGTTTGAGATTTATATTCTTTGGGCTATTAGACAAGAAACAATACCATGCCTTGATTTTTATTTAAAATAAAGCCAACTAACAATTTTGGAAGATATGGAGAATGCTTTGCTTCTGTAAAAGACATTAAGACAATGTCTAAATCATTCTTTGTAACTAAGCTGTAAAGGACTTGTCTTTTTCCTCAATTATTGAAAAATGACTCAGTGACAATAATGTTAATTATGAGGGGTATAATAAACTAATAACCTGATAAGCATTGTTTGTGGACTCCTTAGAAGTGATCATTTTGATTTCCAGAAGAATTTAAACAAATGCATAATTTTACATTTTTCTCAACTTGAGAAAATTCCAATATAAAGGAATTTCCTTCATATTCCAACATAAACTACACATTCTGTTATTTCTAAACAAGAAAAATTTTAAAGAGGAGATGACAACTTGACACCTTTGTGAATTAAATATGAATTCCACGTTTTGAAGTGTTTTACATATATATGTATACATATACATATATGTATATATGCAATTTTGACTTATTAAAGCCATTTAAATACTTTTGAGTCTATATATACTCATGTAAGCAGCTGCCTCCTCTCTGTAGAATGTGGGCTCTTCCTCTTTCTCAGACATGAAAACACAGCCCCAACCTCCTGGGGTTGGCAAAAGGATATATTCTAACGACATGATCAAACTGAAGGTCCCAAGACTCTGCAACTCTATTTCTTCTAAAGCAAAGGATTTTGTTTTATTTTTCTGTTTATGATTGTTGGCTTACTGAGATCCTATTAGGCAACCCCAAAGGGACACTAAGAAAGGGGATCATGTGTTCATCGTTGTCAGAGCATCACATCAGAGTTCTTATTCAATTCAGCCATAACTGAGGCAGATCTCCTATGAACTATCAGAACATTTCTGGGATTTAACATTTGCAGCAAATACACACACTCATACACAGACACAGATACAGACACACACACACACTTCCCCTATTATGTGAATCCTCCTTTTCATCTACCATTCTCATAAAAAGCTTAGTCTAACAGAACTAGAACAGTTAGAGCAGTATGTTTACAAAGATCACGATAGGGAAACAATTTAGCATGAGCAGCAAATGAATAGGATAAACACAATTCTCCTGGGTACATTTTATTCCAAAACACTTTCTGGGTCATATTTTCAAAGGTACTGAAAATTGCAGAGAGTACAACCAGAACTTAACTGTTTTATAAAAACACACTAAGAGTCACTGCCCATCAGGGTTCATAATTTTTAATTCCAGGCAACAAAAATTAAAGTCAGAAGACATTGAGCTTGAAACACACATACACACGCAAACACACAATTATCATCTAACTATAATAGCTATTTATTGCAAGGAAAACAGCTAATGCATACTATGTGCTATGAAAATATTTATATATCTACAAATATTAAAAGAATTGACTAGACTTGCAGTATACCATAAAATCTTTAGTTTGTTGCCAAGCTGCCTGTTCAGAGAAGGTAATAGCTGGTGTATGTCACTTCAATTTCTGGATCCAAGGCAGGAAGAAACAGTATTGACATACCCTCTTCCATACATGTTCAGTATCATAGTTTAGCAGAGAGGGAAACAAAACAAAATCATGACTGAGATTACAAAAAAAGATGGAACTAAAGTATATGGTGGCAGGGGCTTCCCCGGTGGCGCAGTGGTTGAGAGTCCGCCTGCCGATGCAGGGGACACGGGTTCGTGCCCCGGTCCGGGAAGATCCCACATGCCGCATAGCTGCTGGGCTCGTGAGCCATGGCCGCTGAGCCTGCGTGTCCGGAGCCTGTGCTCTGCAACGGGAGAGGCCAAAACAGTGAGAGGCCCGCGTACCACACAAAAAAATAAAATAAAATAAATAAAGTATATGGTAGCAGACTTTAGGTTGAATTAGAAAAATAAAAAAGACAAACAGATTTGTGAACCAACAAAACTACTGTGAGATGCCTTTTCACAATGCTAGCCATCAATGCTGACAGGTGGGGACCTACAAAGGAAAAGGAAATAACATGCTGAGATTTTTGAGTCAATACAGAAAAACACACTGATTGGATGGATGGCTGTCAAATAAGGCAGAATATACCCAAGAAGAAATAAATGTGACTTACCTAGAGTTAGATCTGATTAGTTTAAGTAAAGAAAAGACTATTTTATAGTTTAATTCTATTTATTTATTTTAAATATTGAATATTTTAAATATTGAATTTATTATGAATATTGAATTTATTTTAAATATTTGCTTTATATAATACAAGCAAACTGCAAAATTTTGAGCAGTAAAGAAGGGCATAAAGTAAAAAGTAAACATTGCCCTCTCTCGCAATACCATATTTCTCATAAAGTACACACTCCAAAAGTCATATTGCCCATAGTCTTCTTCAATTTGTTTTTTCCTCCTGGAAAAATATTAAGACAATTTTCCATATCCATGAACATATATTGATATACAGGTCTACAGACCCATAGAATGAAGAAACTCAACAAGCACAAGCTATGTGAAGAAAGCTCTGCCAAAGTAAATTATAACCAAATTACTTTAAAACAGTGATAAATAGAGCCTTAAGAGGAGCTAGAGAAAAATTACACCTATGTAGAGTAACAAGGATAAGAATGACAACAGACTTATCAAAGGGAACAATATAAGCCATAAGACAGGGGAGGGACATCTTTAAAGTACTGAAAGAAAGAAAAAACTGTCAACCTAGAATTTTGTACTCAGTAAAATATGTTTTAAAAACAAAGGCAAAACGAGGATTTCTTCAGGTATAAAGAATTTTTCAGATATATAAATACTAAAAGAATTTACTGCCAGCCAAACCACACTGTAAGAAATATTGAAGAAAGGCTTTCAGGCAGAAAAAAAGTGATTAACGGGTGAAAGTACAGATGAACACAAAGGAATGAAAAGCATTGGAAATGGTAAATATTTGGGTAAATACACCAGATTTTTTTCCTAATTTTGAAATCTCTTTAAAATATAACTGACTTTTGAAGGCAAAACTTATAACAATGTATTGTGGGGTTTTTAATATATTTAAAGATAAACAGTAAAAGATAAATATAAAGATAAAAGATAAAAAAGATAAATATAAATATATAAATACATATAAATATAAGTATAAAAGATAAAAGATAAATAGATAAAAATAGCACAGAGGCCAAAAGGGGACAATGAAAATATACTGTTTTAAGATTCTTATAATATACGTAAAACATTACATTATTACTTGAAGGTTATAAAGTGGTAAATTCAATGTGTACACTATAAACCACAAAGAAACAACTAAAAAAAGGTATAACTAAACAGCCAGCAATATAAAACTAGCAAGATGGTATATTTCAACCCAGCTACAAGCATATCTCCTTTTATTGCACTTTATGGTGCTTCACAGATGTTGTGTTTTTTTTACAAATTGAAGGTTTATAGCAACTCTGTGTTGAGCAAGTCTATCAGCACAATTTTTCCAACAGCATATTCTCACTATGTGTCTCTGTGTCACATTTTGGTAATTCTCACAATATTTCAAACTTTTACATTACTATTATGTTTTTTATGGTGATCTGTGATCAGTGATCTTTGATGTCACTATTGCAAAAAGATTAGGACTTGCTGAAGGCTCAAATGATAGCATATTTTAGCAATAAAGTATTTTTAAACTAAGGCATGCACTTCTTTTAGACATAATGCTATTGCATACTTAATAGACTATGGTATAGTGTAAACATAACTTTTATATGCACTGAGAAACAAAAGTCATGCAACTTGCTTTTCTGTGATAATCGCTTTATTGCAGTGGTCTGGAACCTAACCCACAATAACTCCGAGGTATGCCTGTATGTCAATATTTCCATTAAATGTAAGTGGTCTAAACATACCAATTAAAAGTCAAAAATTGTCAGATCAGATCGTAAAATCAATACCAAACTATATGTTGACTACAATAAATAAAAGGCACAAAAATAGTTAAAGGTAAAGTATGACACAAGATAAATCATGCTAACATTAATATAAGAAAACTAGGGTGACTACATTATTATCAGAAAAAGCAGATTTCAGAGAAAATAGTATGGCCAAAAATAAAGAGAGCCAATTCATAATGATAAAAGGACCAATTCCTCAGAGGACATAATGATCTTAGATATTTATGCACCTAATAACAAAGATCAGGTGCATAATAGAACGGACAGAACTGCAAAGACAAATATACAAATACAATGAGATTATAATACCACTCTTTCAATGATTAATAGAACAAGTAGAAAGAAAATCAGTAAAGAAATAGAATAAGACTATCAGCAAATTTGACTTAATTGACATTTACAAAACATTCCACCCAACAAAACCAGAATACACAGAGCATATGGAACATTTACCAAGATACAGAACATCTTATACCTTAAAACTAGTGTCAACAGATTTAAAAGGACTGAAGTCACACTAAGTTTCTTCTCATATCACAATGGAATTAAATTAGAAATCCATGATAGAAAGATACCTGGGAAACTCTTCAAATACTACAAATAAATTATACACTTATAAATAACCCACAGGCCAAAGATGAAATTAAGAGAGAAGTTAGAAGTATGTGCAACTGAATAAAATTAAAACACAGTACGCCAAATTTTGTGCATTGCAGCTAAAGCAGTACTTATAGGTATATTTATAACACTAAATTACCTATACTAGGAAAGAAGAAAGGTCTCAAACTAAGGTTTCTTTGCTTCCACTTTAAGAAATCAGAAAAATGAGAGTAAATGAAACACAAAATAAGCTAGAAAAAAAGAAAAGTCAGAGTGGAGATTAACGAAATAAAAAACAGGAAAACCACAGAGAAAAATCAGTGTAATAAAAATCTGTTTCTTTAAGAAGACCAATATGATTGATAAATCTCTAGCCAGCTGAAGAGGAAAATAAAAGAAAGAAATTAACAAATTAGGACTCAGCAGAGTGACATGACTACAGATTATACATATATTAAAAAGATAGGAAGGAAATATTATGAATACCTTCATGTCAATAAATCTGACAACATAGGTGAAATGGACAAATGAATCAAAAAACTCAGACTATCAAAGCTTCTGCAAAACAAAAAAAGAGAGATAATTTGAATAGCCCTACATATATACTGTAGAAATTAAATTTGTAGTTAAAAGCCTTTCCATTAAATACATGGGATACTTTCCAATTATATATTAATATAAATAAATAACTCCAGGACAAGATATCTTCACTGGTGAATTCCACCAAACACTTAAAGAGCAAACAATACCAACTCTATTCAATACAAAACTCTTGCAGAAAGTTGCCTTCCTAGCACAGTCTTTGAGACACTGCCCTAATATCAAAACCAGAAAAAGATACTCCAGGAAAAGAAATTTTCAGGCCAAAATCCCAAATCAACACACATACAAAAATCTTAAATAAAATTTCAGTGAATCAGATCCAACAATATAGAAAAAAGATCATATATTATGACCAAATGGAGTTTATTCATGAATGCAATGATGAATAAGTGATGGCTTAACATATGAAATTCAACCCACGTAATTCACCATATGAGCAGATTAAGAAAAAACACACAATTATCTCAATAGAAACAAACAAAAAAAATTGACAAAATCCAGTATCAATACTTTATTAAAGGAAAAAAAAATAAAAATAGGACTTCTCAGCCAACTAGGAACAACAGTCAACATTTATTTTAAAACCCACAACTGGGGACTTCCCTGGCAGTCCAGTGGTTAAGACTTCATGCTTCCAATGCAGGGGGCGTGGGTTTGATCCCTGGTTGGGGAACTAAGATCCCAGGTGCTGTGAGGCACAGCCAAAAAAACCCACAGCTAACATTATATTTTATGGTGAAGGAGTGAACACTTTCCCCCTAAGATCAGGAACGAGGCAAGGATGTCTGCTTATACAACTTCTGTTCAACATTGTACTGATAATTCTAGCCATTGTAATAAGGCAATATAAGACAAGGAAAAAAAAAAGATATCCATATAGGAAAGGAAGAAGTAAACAGTAAATGAAAGGTAACATGACCCAGTATGTAGAAAATCTTACGATATTGTACGAAAAAAAAAAAAAAAATCAACTAGAACTAGTAAGTTTAGCAGTGTGTGTTGCAGTATAAAAGAACAATGTTTAAAAATTTTATTTCTAATAACAGTTGAATAAAACAAATTACCATAGTATCAAAAATATGTAATAATTAGGGATACATTTGACAAAAGATATGTAAGAGCTATACACTGAAAACTACAAAACAATGCTAATAGAAATTAAAGGAGACCTAAATACATGTGTCAATACACAATCTTCATGGGTTGGAAAACTCAATATTGTAAAGATGTCAATTCTCCCCAAATTAATCTACAAATTCAGTTCAACCCCAATATATAAGCTGCTTTATATTAAAATTATGTGCTGTGCATCAGACATAATACTTCCATCTTAGCTAGGATGGCTATAACAAAATACCAGAGACTAGGGGACTTAAATAACAGTCTTTTATCTCTCACAGTTCTGGAGTCTCGGTAGTCCAAGATCAAGGTGCCAAAAAGTTGCGGTTTGGGGTGAGAGCCCTCTTCCTGGCTTGCAGAAAGCCGCCTTCTAGTTGTATCCTCATGGAACGAGAGAAAAAGCTCTGATGTCTCTTCCTCTACTTATAAGGACGTTAATCCCATTCTGGGGCCTCCACGCTCAGGACTTCATCTAAGTCTAATTACTTCCAAAGGCCCCACACCTCCTTGATGGTCAGGGCTTCAGCATATGAATTTTGGAGAGACACAAACGTTCATAGATAGAGAGCAATAATAAAGCTAAGATATGAATAGAAAACTGGAAGAAATTATACTTATGATAAAATTGCAGCAGGAGTTAAGAAGAAAGAGGAATTGTTTTTGTGTTGGGGACCTCCTCTTCCCCAAGGTGGGCAAGGAAGAGGAGGGAAGCCAGGATTTGCACGGATGAGTCTTAAAGACTACATATGAGATGGCTTGCACCCAGGAGGAGAAAGAGATTCCAGGCAGAGGAAATAAGGTAAGAAAATATGAAAAGCAGGAAAAAGGAGAACTATACCAAGGAATACAGAATATATTCAATTTTCTGAGCCTTGGCATAACGAAAGGAGAAAAGGTGAAAAAAAACCTATAAAATAAAATGGAGTTAGATCACAAAGGACTTGTATACCAGGTTATTCACTTCTAATATTCAGCTCAGTTTGCCTTTCCACCATTCCTTACTGAAATACATGGACCCCATATATCAGACATGCCTTCAACATCCATGAAAACATGCTAATTCACAAGTTTCCTAACCTTCTGAACTAAACGTGTTTCATATGTATTCTGTTTCAGACAATATCTTGGTTATAATCAGCTTTCATAACAAAATGTCAAACTGGAAGTTACTCCAAGCTGTAATGGTAACCTCTGCCTTCTACCTCTCTACTTTCTCTGATCTAAAACACTAACTCTTTGAAGAGTAAACATATATCCAGATCTCAGTCTCGTTCTATTTAACCAACAGCAAGCTTAGATTCAACCTGTCAGTGGAGCCTTCTTTACTGTCCTAGAAATCCATGGATACCATAGACCCAGCCTGGATAGCACAGGTCTGAGGTTAGCTATGGAAGTCATTCTGACCCACAGCTGTGTTGCATGGCTCTAGAGGCAGGCACAAATCCACACATGGGTCAGAGCAAGAGACATGCATCCAACCTACCATTAAAATAAGAAACCTAAGGTGGCAATTTATCAGGACCCAAAGAGTAGAGCTAACTGATTGGAGAGCTGGGGAGGATGAAAGCTAGAAATAGACAGTCCAAACAGGCAAGGGGTAAAGCTGTCTGGGTAAAAACAAAGAGTGGGTTTGTGGTCACAATGAGACTTCTCTATTCCCTTCAGCCTGGTGTATGGAGGAATAGCGTGAAACATTTAAATACTCAGGAGAGAACTACACCTGCACCTCAAATACCTTACGTTTATGCAGAGCTTCAGAGGGCCCTCACACATATAATAATCTTATTTTATATACAGCTCGGAAAGGCTAGTGAGGCTAGAAGTTGAAGCTTAGAGATATGAAGTGAATTCCACCAGTTGTTCACTTAGTAAATGGTGATGGTGGTGATAAAGTCTAGAATCTATAATTACAGGTTCTTGGTCAACTTAATTTTTTTTTGAATAATCTATGTACCAATAAGTGAATACCATCTAAAATATAGTTGGAAGATTCCAGTGTTAACATTCTGAACTTCATAATTTTAACAAGTCCTTGAGTTTGCATTAACCCATAAGAATAAAAGTATTTTAAGAGTCTTATATTCATTAGCTATGTTAGTAAACCACGGACATAACTTTTTACATTAGTTAAAACTACTACCTTACAAATACAGGGAAATAACCCCAAAAAAGTCCTATCACACACTGGATTATTATATCTGCTGTCTTTTATTAAGTAGTTTACATTGAATTATCTAAAACTTGCTAAGGATAAACTACAAGCACAAAGGCACAATAATACAAAATTCCATTATCATAGTTTCTTCGTATGCCAGGAAAAATGAGTAATGGCAGTAAAATGAGCTCCCTTGGGGTTCAACAGATACATTTACTTTAAGGCCAAAATATTTGATAGTAAGCTTCTCAAAGAATAACTGAAATCCATTAAGCAAAAATTAGCTTATCTGTGTCAGAATAAATACCAAATGGGAGTGACTGATATACTAGATACCAAATCTTCCAAAATGCTTGGCAAAGCATTATGCTGATATTCTATATTGCTTTATCTTTCAAGGTAAAACATAGCTGAATGAAATACAAATATTTGGGGAACAGAAGTAGCAACCTAACTTAACTATATAGGAGAAAAAATGGAATTTTGATGCTAGAAAAGGTCTTAAAGATTATTTTAGTCTAATTCCTCCATTGCTCCAGTGAGCAAACTGCAACCTAGCAATTAAGAGGCCGTCTAGGAAAGTGCCATACAAAGGAAATATAATGAAAGCCATAAATGTGAGCCACATATGGAATCTTAACTTTTCTAGTTGTCACAATAAAAAAACAGATGAAACTAATTTAATTTTTATTTAAATCTAATGTATCCCAGATATTATCATTTCAACATACTACCAATATAATAACATATAATCAATATAATAAACTATTAATGAGGTATTTTGAATTCTTTTTCCTTGCTAAGTTTTTTAATTCTTGTATGTAATTAACACCTACAATACATATGTACTAGCCGTATTTCAATGCTCAAAAGCCACGTGTGGCCGGCCAGTGGTCACTGTGAGGAAGAACACAGTTTTAAAACCACCAAGTATTGCAATGAAGCTAGAATGAGCACTCTGAAATTTTGATACTGAGCACAGAACTTATCCAGATTCACCATGCCATTTCCCAGCCTAATAAATTAGTGTGACTTCTCTGATAAAATGAGTCCAGGTAAACTCAATTATTTCCCAGGTTGAGTTCATTCTAATTGGCTTAAAACGTTTTTAATCAAAACACTTGTTACACTCAACAGTTTTCTGCAATACAGGATGAGTAATAGTTAAAAATCTAAGAATGACTTTTCCAATAGGGACATTTCCTTTAAGGCATAATCAAGGGAATCCATTATCTATACTACCTATATCAATAGATAATGGAAAAGCCATCAAAGTTTTACTCCAATTTATATCAATGAGGCAGCAAACATCCATTTATTATTAATATTAAAAAGACATTTATTTTCTTATCATTTCTTTCAAATACAGATATGTAATTTTACTGAGCATTAAACTTTTCAAATTGATTTATTTTCCAGTTAGATAATAACCTACTCACCCTTTTGTCTGACGTTAATGTATACCTATTTTAACAGCAAATATGGGCTACTCTTACCTAAATCATTATTAAAGTACAGTTACAAAATAGTCACTCTTGTGATATTTATTTGCATATTAGACAATGTTTTATATTAGTTTACTATCTTAATTCTATAAAGTATTTTCTCTCTATAAAAGCCAACACAGTTCAAAAATTTAAATTTTACGAAAATTTACCTAAATTAGCTTAACCCTTGATTGGACAGAGAAGAACTGATGGGCAAAATTTGAAATACTTTATTATTTTGCATTTACCAAAATTTACAGGCTTTCCGAGATTAGCATTCTAATTTGTTAATGACACCTCAACACAACATAAAAAATTATAAAACATGAAATAAGATTTATCAGCAAGAAGGGACTGTACATTTTTAAAATGTTAATGTTCTCAACTCATAGCTGTTGTATTGTTGAGATGGCTGCATAATCATCATTATTATCATCACCACAGTCATCACTACTACCACCAAACTTCATACATTGCCAACACTGCAACTCACAGAAATCACTTTATGTTATTTTTTCTTTAGAAATGAGCTGAAAAATGGTTCCAGTAAAAGGATTCTTCATGTTGAATGATCAAGCCATTACTATAGAGTTATGACAAAATGAACACTCATCTTGGTCTAATATTTAACTGAAGGTAAAATCAGAATATTTATGATGACTGGAAATTTATTATATCTAATTTTTTAAGTACTAGGTTCCCAGAGTTCCTTCAATAATTTTTCTGAGATCGCCTCATCCACCAGAGGGCAGACAGCAGAAGCAAGAAGTACTACAATCCTGCAGCCTATGGAACAAAAACAACATTCACAGAAAAATAGAAAAGATGAAAAGGCAGAGGGCTATGTACCAGATGAAGGAACAAGATGAAATCACAGAAAAACAACGTAAAGAAGTGGACATAGGCAACCTTCCAGAAAAAGAATTCAGAATAATGATAGTGAAGATGATCCAGGACTTTGGAAACAGAATGTAGGCAAAGATGGAGAAGATGCAAGAAATGTTTAACAAAGACCTAGAAGAATTAAAGAACAAACAAACAGAGATGAACAATATAATAACTGAAATGAAAACTACACTACAAGGAATCAATAGCAGAATACTGAGGCAGAAGAACAGATGAGTGACCTGGAAGACAGAATGGTGGTATTCACTGCTGCAGAACAGAATAAAGAAAAAAGAAAGAAAAGAAATGAAGACAGCCTAAGAGACTTCTGGGACAAAATTAAACACAACAACATTTGCATTATAGGACTCCAAGAAGGAGAAGAGAGTGAGAAAGGACAAGAGAAAATATTTGAAGAGATTACAGTCAAAAAACACCCTAACATGGGAAAGGAAATAGGCACCCAAGGCCAGGAAATGCAGAAAGTCCCATACAGGATAAACCTAAGGAGAAACATGCCGAGACACAGAGTAATCAAACTGGCAAAAATTAAAGACAAAGAAAAATTATTGAAAGCAGCAAGGGAAAAATGACAAATAACACACAAGGGAACTCCCAAAAGGTTAACAGCTGATTTCTCAGCAGAAACCCTATAAGCCAGAAGGCAGTGGCATGATATACTTAAAGAGAGGAAAGGGAAGAACCTAAAACCAAGATTACTCCACCCAGTAAGCATCTCATTCAGATTAGCTGGATAAATCAAAAGCTTTACAGATAAGTAAAAGCTAAGAGAATTCAGCACCACCAAACCAGCTCGACAACAAATGCTAAAGGAACTTCTCTAAGTGGGAAATACAAGAGAAGAAAAGGACCTAAAAAAACAAACCCAAAACAATTAAGAAAATGCTCATAGGAACATACATATCGATAATTATCTTAAACGTGAATGGATTAAATGCTCCAACCAAGACACAGGCTTGCTGAATAGACAAAAAAAACAAGACCCTTATATATGCTGTCTACAAGAGACCCAATTCAGACCTAGGCACACAAACAGACTGAGAGTGAGGGGATGGAAAAAGATATTCCATGCAAACGGAAATCAAAAGAAAGCTGGAGTAACAATACTCATAGCAGATAAAATAGACTTTAAAATAAAGAATGTTACAAGAGACAAGGAAGGACACTACATAATGATCAAGGGATCAATCCATGAAGAGGATATAATAATTAAAAATATATATGCACCCAACATAGGAGCACGACAATATATAAGGCAACTGCTAACTGCTCAAGAGAGGAAATCGACAGTAACACAATAATAGTGGGGGACTTTAAAACCTCACTTACACCAATGGACAGATCATCCAAACAGAAAATTAATAAGGAAACACAAGCTTTAAATGACACAATAGACCAGATAGATTTAATTGATAGTTATAGGACATTCCTTTGAAAAACAGCAGATTACACTTTCTTCTCAAGTGTGCACAGCACATTCTCCAGGATAGAAGACATCTTGGTCACAAATCAAGCCTCAGTAAATATAAGAAAACTGAAATCATATCAAGCATCTTTTCTGACCACAACACTGTGAGATTAGAAATCAATTAAAGGGGAAAAAAAACGTAAAATACACAAACACATGGAGGCTAAACAATACGTTACTAAATAACCAAGAGATCACTGAAGAAATCAAAGAGCAAATCAAAAAATACCTAGAGACAAATGAAAATGAAAACACAATGATCCTAAACCTATGGGATGCAGCAAAAGCCATTCTAAGAGGGAAGTTTATAGCTATACAAGCCTACTTCAAGAAACAAGAAAAATCTCAAATAACAATCTAACGTTACACCTAAAGGAATTAGAGAAAGAAGAACAAACAAAACCCAAAGTTAGCAGGGGAAAGAAATCAAAAAGATCAGAGCAGAAATAGGTGAAATAGAAACAAAGAAAACAAGAGCAAAGATCAATAAAACTAAAAGCTGGTTCTTTGAGAAGATAAACAAAATTGATAAACCATTAGCCAGACTCATCAAGAAAAAGAGGGAGAGGACTCACGTCAATATAATTAGAAATGAAAAAGGAGAAGTTACAACAGATGCCGCAGAAATACAAAGCATCCTAAGAGACTACTACAAGCAACTCTATGCCAATAAAATGGACAACCTGGAAGAAATGGACACATTCTTAGAAAGGTATGACCTTCTAAGACTGAACCAAGAAGACATAGAAAATATGAACAGACCAATCACAAGTAATGAAATTGAAACTGTGATTGAAAAGCTTCCAACAAATAAAAGTCCAGGACCAGATGGCTTTACAGGTGAATTCTATCAAACATTTAGAGAAGGGCTTCCCTGGTGGTGCAGTGGTTGAGAATCTGTCTGCTGATGCAGGGGACACGGGTTCGTGCCCGGGTCCGGGAAGATCCCACATGCTGCGGAGCTGCTGGGCCTGTGAGCCATGGCCGTTGAGCCTGCGTGTCCAGAGCCTGTGCTCCACAATGGGAGAGGCCACAACAGTGAGAGGCCCACGTACCACAAAAAAAAAAAAAAAAAAAAAAAAAAAAAAAAAAAACACATTTAGAGAAGAGCTAACACCCACCCTTCTCAAACTCTTCCAAAAATTTGCAGAGGAAGGAACACTCCCAAACTCATTCTATGAGGCCACCATCACACTGATACCAAAAGCAGACAAAGATACTACAAAAAAAGAAAATTACAGACCAATAAAACTCATGAATATAGATGCAAAAATCCTCAAAGAAAACACTAGCAAACAGAATCCAACAGGACATTAAAAGGATCAAACACCATGATCAAGTGGGATTTATCCCAGAGATGCAAGGATTCTTCAATATATGCAAATGAATCAAGGTGATACACCATATTAACAAATTGAAGAATAAAAACCACATGATCATCTCAATAGATGCAGAAAAAGCTTTTGACAAAATTCAACCCCCATTTATGATAAAAACTCTCCAGAAAGTGGGCATAGAGGGAACCTACTTCAACATAATAAAGGCCATATATGACAAACCCACAGCAAACATCATTCTCAATGGTGAAAAACTGAAAGCATTTCCTTTAAGGTCAGGAACAAGACAAGGATGTCCACTTTCACCCCTATTATTCAGCATAATTTTGCAAGTCCTAGCCACAGCAATCAGAGAAGAAAAAGAAATAAAAGGAAAAAAATATTGGAAAAGAAGAAATAAAACTATCACTGTTTGCAGATGACATGATACTATACATAGAGAATCATAAAGATGCCACCAGAAAACTACTAGAGCTAATCAATGAATTTGGTAAAGTTGCAGGATACAAAATTAATGCACAGAAATCTCTTGCATTCCTACACACTAATGATGAAAAATCTGAAAGAGAAATTAAGGAAACACTCCCATTTACCACTGCAACAAAAGGAATAAAATACCTAGGAATAAACCTACCTAGGAAGACAAAAGACCTGTATGCAGAAAACTAGAAGACACTGATTAAAGAAATTAAAGATGACATAAGCATATGGAGAGATATACCATGTTCTTGGATTGGAAGAAACAATATTGTGAAAATGACTATACTACCCAAAGCAATCTACAGATTCAATGCAATCCCTCTCAAATTACCAGTGGCATTTTTTACAGAACTAGAACAAAAAATCTTAAGATTTGTATGGAGACACAAAAGACCCCAAACAGCCAAAGCAGTCTTGAGGGGAAAAAAACGGAGTTGGAGTAATCATACTCCCTGACCTCAGACTACACCAGAAGAATACAGTAATCAAGACAATATGGTACTGGGACAAAAACAGAAGTATAGATCAATGGAATAGGATAGAAAGCCCAGAGATAAACCCATGCACCTATGGTCAACTAATCTATGACAAAGGAGGCAATGGTATACAATGGAGAAAAGACAGTCTCTTCAATAAGTGGTGCTGGGAAAATTGGACAGCTACATGTAAAAGAATGAAATTAGAACACTCCCTAACACCATACACAAAAATAAACTCAAAATGGATTAGAGATCTAAATGTAAGACCGGCCACTATAAAACTCTTAGAGGAAAACATAGGCAGAACACTATTCGACATAAATCACAGCAAGATCTTTTTTTTTTTTTTTTTGCTCTGCGTGGGCCTCTCACTGTTGTGGCTTCTCCCATTGCAGAGCACAGGCTCCACACGCGCAGGCTCAGCAGCCATGGCTCATGGGCCTAGCCACTCCACAGCATGTGGGATCTTCCCGGACTGGGGCATGAACCCGTGTCCCCTGCATCGGCAGGCAGACTCTCAATCACTGAGCCACCAGGGAAGCCCACAGCAAGATCTTTTTTGATCCACCTCCTAGAGTAATGGAAATAAAAGCAAAAATAAACAAATGGGACCTAATGAAACTTAAAAGCTTTTGCACAGAAAAGGAAACCATAAACAAGACGAAAAAACAACCTTTAGAATGGGAGAAAATAGTTGGAAATGAATTATCGGACAAAGGATTAATCTCCAAAATATATAAACAGCTCATGCATTCAATATTAAAAGAGCAAACAATCCAATCCAAAAATGGGTAGAAGACCTAAATAGACATTTCTCCAAAGACATACAGATGGCCAAGAAGCACATGAAAAGCTGCTCAACATTACTAATTATTAGAGAAATGCAAATCAAAACTACAATGAGGTATCACCTCACACCAGTTAAAATGGGCATCATCAGAAAATCTACAAACAACAAATGCTGGAGAGGGTGTGGAGAAAACGGAATCCTCTTGCATTGTTGGTGGGAATGTAAATTGATACAGCCACTATGGAGAACAGTATGGAGGTTCCTTAAAGAACTAAAAATAGAATTACAATATGACACAGCAATCCCACTACTGAGCATATACCCAGAGAAAACCATAATTCAAAAAGACACATGCACCTCAGTGTTCATTGCAGCACTATTTACTATAGCCAGGTTATGGAAGCAACCTAAATGTCCATTGACAGATGAATGGATAAAGAAGATGTGGTACATATATACAATGGAATATTACTCAGCCATAAAAAGGAAAGAAATTGGGTCATTTGTAGAGATGTGGATGGATGTAGAGACTGTCATACAGAGTGAAGTAAGTCAGAAAGGGAAAAACAAATATCGTATATTAATGTATAGATGTGGAACGTAGAAAATGGTACAGATGAACCGGTTTGCCAAGCAGAAATGAGACACAGAAGTAGAGAAAAAAACATATGGACACCGAGGGGGGAAGTGGCAGGAGGTGGGGGTTGTGGTGTGATGAATTGGGAGATTGGGATTGACATGTATTCACTGATGTGTATAAAATGGATGACTAATAAAAAATATAAAAATAATTTTTCTGATCTTAATTATATATTTTGATATCAAGTATTGATTATTATGTATTACAAGGTAAAGTTCAACTTCAGCATATTAAATGATATTTTAGAGGCTTATAATACTAAAAACTCTCCAAAAGGAATCACTTCTTGATCTACATAAATAAGATGAGTTGGAATAATCTTTCATAATCATATAAAGTTTCAGGAAATAGTCCTATTGCACATAATGTGGCTTGCTATACACACAAGCCACATTATGTCATACCCTAAGAAAGGAAGGAGGAAGGCAGCAAGGGAAGAGTGAGAAAAGAGGAAGGAAAGAAGTAAAAAGTATTTATATTTGTAGTTTTGAAATATATAACAATTTACTTCATATATCAAGTCCAATTATCTAAGTTTCCATTTGAGACTTCATTAGAAAGTCCAATTTCATTTTGTGTGGTATTGATCAAATATAAAAACATTTCCTATGAAAGTAGAATGACAATTTTTCTTTTAATTTAAAGAAGAGAAATATTATGGTGTTTCATTTTTACTGAGGAAAAAAAGAAAAATTACATTCCTAAGGCAGAAAACTTCTTAATGCTGAGAAGGAAGGGTTTGAATTGAAAACTGCAAATTTTAATCAGATTTTAATACAGATATTTCCATCTATCTTTTCTCACAATTGACTTCCCAACCAAAAGTTTTCATAACTTTAGTGTCAAAAAAAGTTACTTAAAAAGCTCTATATTTGTCATACTTTAGTTTATATTAAAAAGTAATTTCCTCTCCAGATTTTACTTATTTAGTTCCATTGTAATTCTTCAAAACAATAGCCTTTATGAATAAGAAAAAAACTTTTCTTTTTTGTGTTCTTCATATGAAATAGTTATTGAATACTGACTATGTAATCAATGGCTTTCCAATGCCATCACTAAAGAATTGATATTTTAGTGAGTATTAATCATTTTCTGGGTTTTTCTGAACAATGTTTTATATAGGAATATAGAAAAGTAAATTTAGGATTAGCTTAAATAGCTCATTCTTTATAACTGTTTGCTATATATTACTTGGGAGTATATCTTAAATATTTATTCACTTATTTTAATGTGGAATATACTTAATTTAGGAAAATAACTGTGATTGTACCATCATCATTATTATCAAAGATACATATATAAGACAGCCACAAACTCTGGCCTTCTCTAGAAATCATGTAATATTGCTGTATCCCTGAAAATTTTTTTCCTACTTCCTTCTGTAAGTTCAATCTACGAAGTCTACCAAGTTTTAGAACTCTAAAATCTGAAACTATTGTCTCATAAATAAGAAAACATTAGACACCATTTAATGTATGTCATTTTTGAAGAACAGGTACATCAGTTCCATGAAAAGAAAAACCATAATTATAACAAATAACGTTTCATTTTATATGCACTTCTCCATTTTAATTAACTTTTGCTATTAAATGACTTTTTACTACTTACAATGAAATTCCAAATGACTTGAAACTACACATAAAATTCATCTACAGAAAAAAATATTAAAAATAAATTTAAAATTGGACTAAAGTAATGTTACAGGTAATGATGAAGTAGGAAGTCCCAGGAATTAGTTCCTCCACTGAGACAACTATTGAGGTGTCAAGAGCTGTCAGAATAAACTATTTCATAATTCTGAAATCTAGTGAAATACTTGGAGCATTCAGAGGAGTGCTAAATGAAAAAGGAGTAAACTGCCTAGTAAATTTCAGCAAATTTTGGCATTTCACATAGCAGCTACCATCTTCCATCCCCAGTCCCATGGAGGAGAGATGGTGATACTGGTGCAGGTTGCTGGTGTCAGTCAGTAAGGACAATACACAACCTCCAAAAATTGGGGTTCTCTATTTTGATCTGTCTGACAACTCACCAATGGACCTACACAACCTCCAAAAATTGGGGTTCTCTATTTTGATCTGTCTGACAACTCACCAATGGACCAGCATGGTGTCTGGACATTGTTTCAACCTAATTGGGCTAAAGCAGCTTCCTAGGTAGTATCTGTCAAAGGAATTTAGAGAGAATACTTTTCCTTTTCTTTTCTTATTGTATCCAGGCTTTCAAGGGATTCTATGAAAGATCACTAGCTGACTATGGAACGGAGACTTTAGTGCCCACACATGACAAAGAATACAGGTTTGGAAAAAAAAAAAAAAAACTGTTAGGAAAAAATCACTAAACAAATGGACAACTGAAGACTTCATCAAGTAACAACAAGAGTCTTTGGGGAGGAGGAAGAATATGATTTCTATAGTTACCACAATATTCAAAATGTCCAATGCTCCACAAAAAAAATTACAAAGCATACAAAGCAACATGAAAGTATGACTGATTTACAGGATAAAAGGAAACCAACAGAAACCCTTCCTGAGGATGCCCAGCTGCTGGATTTAACTATATGAAGACTTTAAATTGACTGTCTTAAGCTCAAGAAGCTAAAGGAAACTATGAACAAAGAACAAAATGAAATCAGAAACTAATGTATGAACAAGTAAGGAACATCAATAAAAAGACAGAAGTTATAAAAAGGAATTAAAAAGAAATTAAAGAGCTGAAAAGTACAAGAACTATGATGGAAAATTTTCTAGAAGGGTTCAACAACAGATTTTAGCAGGCAGAAGAAAGAATCAGTGAACTTGAAGACAGAAAGTTAAGTAACCCAGTCTGAGGAGCAGAAAGAAAAAAGAATAAGGAAAAATAAAGAGAGCCAAGGGACCGAAGGAACACCATCAAGCCTATGAACATATGCATCATGAAGGTCCCACAAGGAGAAGAGAGAAAAAAGGGGGAGCAGAAAAAAAATATTTGAAGAAATACAGTCAAGCCGCTTTATTCACAGATGCTATATTTGCAAATTTGTCTACTCACTAAACTTTATTTGTAACACCAGTGGCCCCAGCATACTGCTAACTGTTGCCTAGTGTTCTTAAGGGCAAAAAGCCTGTGATGTGCCTTTTGGAGGAAATTAGTTTGTTAGATAAGCTTTGCTCAGGCATGAGTTATACTGCTATTGGCTGTGAGTTCAATGTTAATGAATCAATAACATGGTACATCCAGAAAGAGGAAGAAGAAATGTGCCAATCTATATGTGAGCCCACTCCAGAAAGGACTAAAGAAACATCTATAGTGTGTGAGGAAGCTATGGAAAGATGGAAATGTGGCTAAATTTGTGGATTCATGAAATGATGACCAATAACAAAAACCATAGTGGAAAGCATTGTTCTTAGGCTAAAAGACAAAGAAATGTGTAGTAATGTTACCCAAGGTCAGGAAAATGTTAAACTCTGTTGACTAGTGTTATTATAAAAGAAAATACTGTATACAATTAATTACTTATAAGAAATAAATATTAAGTAAGGTGTCTTTAAAGAGAAACACACATAAAATAAAGTTATGTGTTGACTGGTTTACCAAAGGCTTACAGAAACCTAACTCTGTATTTCCCCAGGAGCTATAGCTCAGTAGTCTCTAATTCAGTATTCACCGTAATTTGATAGAACATTACTACTGTGAATCAGGAGAATCAAACGTAAAGAGATTGAATCAGTAACCAAAACCTCCCAACAAAGAAAAATCCAGGATCAGACAGTTTTTCCACTAGTCAATTCCACAAACATTTAAAAAAGAATCAACACCAATTCGCTCAAACTCTCCCAATTTCCTAACACAGTCTATGAGGCCAGCTTTACCTTGATACCAAAGCCTGATATCAAAAAGCTAAACACAGAATTACCGTGTGACCCAGAAATTCCACCCTAGATATATACCCCAAAGAAACAAAAACATATATCCACACAGAAACTTGTACACAAATGTTCATAGCAACCTTGTTCATAATAGCCAAAAGGCAGAAACAACCCCACTGTCCAACAACAAATGAATGAATATATAAACTGTACACTTGAATGTACATATGAATGCATAATTCAATGTATATGTGAATATACAAATATATATATATATATCTCAACATTCTGAACAATAGAATATTATTCAGTCATAAGGAATGAAGTACTGATTTATGCTACAACCTGAATGAACCTCAAAAAAACCTTATATTAAGTGAAAGAAGCCAGACACAAAAGGTCACATATTACATGATTCATTTATATGAACTACCCAGAATAGGTAAATCCATTGACACAGACAGCACATTAGTGGTTGACAGCATGCAGGAAGGAGAAGGTAGGGAGGGGGTGAATACTTAAGTAGGTATGCAGTGTTTTTCTGGGGTTATGAACAAGTGTTGAACCTAGAGATGGTGGTTGAACAACATTATAAATGCACTAAATGATGCTGAATTGTACACTTGAAAATGGTTAATTGCATATTATGTGACTTTCACCTCAATTAAAAGAAAGGGAGATTAAAACAATGACAATAAAATGAATCCATGATTCCCTGAGAAGAAGGTACCAATAGTTACTTCTCTAAAATGAGATTACTGTTCTGTCTGTTGCTTCTCAGAATCTTAAATATAAAAGACATAGGTCTGATGGTGGCTGAACAGAGGGCTGGGACAATCTTAGCACATTTCTAACCTCCTACTTTCATCCCCAGGGAAGCTGCTAGTCTGATCCAAATGCCATTGATAACCTATCAAATAAACCAAAAGTTCCTCAAAGCATATTGTTGTATTGTTAGCATAGATTTTCCCCTACTTGTTTTAAGTAGCTGGTCTGTCCTAATGACAGGGGAAAAAATCAGGGTGAAGGAATTCAGCGGCACTTCATTTATGCACAGCCCACGTTTCTGGTGACTTTAACCATCAAGAACCCAGCTGACAAAGCAAAAGATGATCAATACAGCCCCTGCACAGTACTTATATTTACTAAAGCCCATACACTAATCTGTAATCATGGAGGAGTTCCTCAGGGCCACCCTCACTCACAGAATATTTACTCTTACTAACATTACAGTTCTTTGAGCCATGACATTGGTTTCCCAATGCTATGCTGAATGGGAGCAGCAAATTAGAAGGCAGGAGCTGCTAAAGAAAGGCACAAAGACCACAGGTAATTTTACATCGAAAACAGAGCTGACCAATTATAAAAAGCAGATGCAAGAACTCAGGCAACATAACAATCTAGAACAATGGACAAGCAAACAGCCCTTATCATCATTCATGTACAGCAAATGATCTTCATGTTATCCTAAAGTCATCAAGAAATGGTTAACCTATGCTCATTATTGTCTGTTAAACAGAGAAGTGTGGCATACACTTTTATAAGACTTCCACTGAATATACTTAAAATCAAAGTATAGTAGTCCCCCTCATATCCATGGGGGATCCATTCCAAGACCCCCAGTGAATACCTGAAACTATGGATAGTTCCAAACCTTATATATAACATGTTTTTTCCTATGCTTACATACCTATGATAAAGTTTAACTTATAGATTAGGCACGGTAAGAGATTAACAATAACTAATAATAAAATAGAACAACTTTAACAATATACTCTAATAAATGCTACATGAACGTGCTCTCGCTCTCTCTCAAAATATCTTATACAAATTTAATGGCTTTTCCATCTTAACTAAGCACTTATCACACATTGTGGTCACAACTTTTGCAGTCTGAGGTATGACAGAAAAACTAGCATAAATTTATTTTTCCTTCTTCACAATTTCACAGATATAAGATTCATTCTTACCATAGATCTTAGCAACCTCAGCAGACGATTTTTTTTCCTTTCCTTATAAAGTTGAGAACTTTCACCTTTCACTTAAGGAAGCACTTTACGGCTTCTCTTTGGCATATCTGAATTGCCAGCATCACTACTCTTGCGCTTTGGGGTCATTATTAGGTAAAATAAGGACTACTTGACCACAATACCTCGATAGTTGATCTGATAACCAAAAAGGCTAATAAGTGACGAATGGGCAGATATGCTGGACAAAGGGATAATTCACATCCAGGGCAGGATGGAGTAGTAAGATTTCATCATGCTACTCAGAACTGTGCACAATTTTAAACTTATGAACTGTTTATTTCTGGAATTTTTCCATTTAATATTTTTGGACTGCAGTTGATGTCAGGTAACTGAAATCACGGACAGTGAAAACGTAGTTAAGGGGGAACTACTGTGTCTGGCATTAAAGAGAAAGAGCAACTGTTATCAGAAAAATTCACTTTGGTGCAATATCCCAGTGAATAACCTTATGGGAATTTATAAGTAGATTATATTAATCAATCAATTCTCATCAGTCTCTTCAATAGTCATTGATATCTTCTATTGAGAAAAAAACAAACTTTCACCTCATTAAAGGGCAACTGTAGTTTAATAGAAGGAGTTGTAAGTTTATGGATACCTAATCTTACATCTTGTCTGGGCCACTTCTTTCTAGCTGTGTTACTTTGCAAGCATTTAACATTTCTGTCTTGTTTTCCTCTGCAAAACAGTTATTATAATATCTTCTTCACTGGAAGTTCTCCTTTACAGAGTGGCTAACCAACTTGGAGAATTCATAATTCCAAAAGATAGTGCTGGAATGCAATGAAAATTGTTTCAGGGAAAGAGTACAATGAATGATGAAGGGATAAAAGACAAAGCTTAAGAATTCACTGGGAGCATCATCATGACTCCTTATAGCTTGTCTTCTCAAGCTACCGTTGGCAAAAAGAATCCTGGAAACCGTGCATTTGAATGAGGGTGGCAATTAATTGCTATATCCTTCCTCAGTAAACTGCTGTCAAATTCATTCCCCAAAGCATAAATTTGATCGTATCATTGGGGTTTCCCCATTTTCTATCCTCAACACTAGTTTTGTTCCAGACTTTCTTGGTGATCTCACCCAGGGCCATACCCTCATGACATATCTATCTCTGGCCTTAGCCCCTCTTCCACATTTGAAATAAAGGAGACCAAGAAAAGCCACCAGGGAAAGAAGAATCTGAGGGGAAAAAATACAGCAGAATTCAATGGAAATAAAGTTATCATCCCACAGTATTTTAGGAAACTATGAATTCTACAACATAGATTTTATAAGATGCTACTATGGATCATGGCTCTACATAAAGATAGACAGATGAGAGTTTCAATTGTTAAGCCACCACTTTCTAGGAATATGTCCTTGGGTAAGTCATTCTGTTGTTTTCATGTTCTCACATTTAGTAAAAGGATATTAAAACAATACATACCTAAGTGTTATGGTGAAAACTAAATAATAGATTGAATTGAATGCATTTAGCAAAGGGTCTGACGCATATTAGGTGTCTAGCAAAAATAAGCTGTATTAACTATGTATTAGCAGGACTTCAATAAATATGCATGTAAGTGTAAGTAAAAAATGTGTATTCTTTACTGTTAATAACATGCAAGTAACACAATCATTAGTGCAAGATCCATACTCCTTTACAAGTCCTTTGGTATATGCAGTGTGTCTGAGCATGAATTTGTGTGTCTGTGTTTTTAAATCACTTGAAATTTATAAAGGGCAGCATTTCATATTGACTGCTGAAAAGGAACATCCCCTTATTTAGATTTCAATAAGCAAATTTACCAAAAATACAATTTTAAAAGAGAGTAAATATCTCCCGGGTAAGAGGTCAACATGGAAAAAAAAAACATGCACTTAAAAACTGGCTTCTACCAGTGAGAGGCCACCCACTGCCCTTGATTGTTTTCGAAGTCCATTAAAATCAGCAAAAGAAACAGATACTAAAAACTGTAAAGTTCTTTTATGTTTACTTTCCTCAAGTAAAAATGCTATCTTTGACATGTAGACTTTAAAGGGTTACATTACTAAGGATTAAACTGATCCATTAAAGGAACAGGATAGCCCTATGTTGATACTTATTTTAAAATTGTGAAATGATGAAAGCAATTTTTGTGTCCCATTTTAAACTATGAATCACAACAGAGTTAATGGAAGTTAATGTAAACAGCAATAAAATAATAAAACTGTAATTTGATAAAGCTACAGCCATCCACATTTCAATAAAAATGTATATAACACATATAGCCAAAATGATAGATGTATCATTTTACTCCTAAAGCTTTATTTAAATGACTACTCTATCTACATTTCCATCTCAAAAAAATCACTTTAGAATATACTATTCTTTGCCTGAAAGAACTTTTTCTTCACTGATTACTAAGAGGAGATGTCATACTGTTAGCTGAGAGCACTTAAAATGAAAAGTTTTCATTGTAACTTGTCACCAGTTTGATGCCTTCTGTAAATCCCTCAGTGTGAGCCTTAACAAACCCTGATTCCTTTTTGACACCTTTGAAGAGAGCAGAGGGGTGGGATTACATAAAGCACCCTTTTGTGTTTCTTCCTTCCTCTTACCTGCATTCCCAATTTATAATTACTATGAAAACAAGTTTCTCCTCTAGGAAAGAACTCCTAAGGATTTCAAAAGAGAACTCCTAAAGAAATGAAGTTCCAGGTATTCTAAAGCATATCAGATGGAAACTCTGAAACTGGAATGCGATGTTATTTAAATTCACTTAGCAAAACTTAACCACTGTTGAGGCAAGAGCTACAATAAACCCAACTGCACAGGAACTACAAGTATGTGAAATAAACATTATACACAGGGCTCATAGTTTCTTGAGTTTAAAATCTGTCAGACTGTACTCCAATGCACCCGCCTTGCTTTGTGCAGATTCCATCTACTTGCTTCGACTTCATTTACATTTGACAGATGGTCACATCACTCATGACATTTCCTGTTTAGCTCCATATTTAAAAATCAATTGCAGCAGAATGTAGACTAGCAATAGATTTTTCTCCAATAAATATCCACACCAGGGAACATCAAAAACCTTTCCTCTCAGATGGAAACAAAACATTTGTGTTTATATTAACACAACTTTAGTTCACTTCCTTTCCTTGTGCCAATTATGGTTGGTGCCAATTATAAAATGTTAAAAGCCTTGATTTTCCACAATTTTCCACACAGTGGTTTCGAAAACAACTCTATTTTTTTCAATTCTAGTCAAGTGAAACAAAGCTCTAGACAAATAGTTTCTAATGATACCAGTTCTTATTGGTTCTCTGACAATCAAAAATTTATTTGCCAATGGCTTTCTTCTCTAATAAAACTTCCTGACCTAAAATCTCAGAATTTTATGAATTTGAATTCTAGAAATATTAATTGGACTGTGTTCATCAGTGTTAAGTAATGTGAGAAATACAATGGACTTTTTAAAAATTTACCTAAGCATTTTGGCATTTTAAACCTTCTCTTAATGCAAGACTAGGCTTCCAAGAAGCATAAGCAAATGAGTACATAAATAAAGCATTTAAATCACCAAAGTTTAGGAAACAAAGAGAAAATTATAAGAGATTTATATCTACACTTCCAAAGACTGGCAATATGTTAAATTATAAAACCATGGTAAAAGATTTAATAAAAATATCTCATTAAATTTCTCTATTGAATACATACATAAGAAACGAGGAGCTAGAGGCCATAATCAAATTACCACTTTAATAGATAAAAGTTAAACTTAATGAAAAGTTGGGTTTTATTTCTAATAATAGCTTCATTTTTATCTCTTTAACAGTCACCTTAATTGAAGGATCTATCTCTATAGCTGATTCATAAAATTGTTGAAGTGTTTAGAAAAGACAGTCACCACAATTTCTCAAAATCATAGCAATTTCCTAATAACAGGTTAAAATATTTGATGACCGCTGTATTTAAATGCACTGTGACAATAAATCAGGAAAACTGATTTTTATAGCTAATTTCATGCCATTCTAGGGCTTTTAAAATGTAAAGTCTTTCCATCCCTTTGGAATAAATGGCCAGCATCACCAGTTCTATCACTTTACAAATAGCCAAGCTCGTGAAGTTGAGCTCAAGTGCCTAGAACAAATTAATACCGAAGACAAAAGTCAAAATCCAAACAGTTCTACATTACGAATTATTTTGTTCACAAGTTCAGTGTGCAGAAATGAGCGAAATGCACAATTTTTGTTTGCTATTTTATTTTGTGTTTTAAACAAACCTCTATGGGGAGTTTACTATTTATTTAACACTGTGCTGGTCATTGGGGTTACAAAATGGGATAAACCAAGTCCCTCCTCAAGAAGACTTCAGTCTAAGGCAGAAAACATATAAATAGATTGCTTCCATACAATGAGGAAGTGTATGAAATATGTACAGACTTCTGTGATGGTCTCTTTATTGGTACTTAACTTTGCTCTTAAGCATGCAGTAATGAATTCTAAATACCAGATTTAGAGAAAATTTTGTGGGTTTCTCTCCCCTCACATACAATATTTCCTATAAATGTGTGTGGTGGGCAGTGTGGTGTGTTTCCAGTGTTTTTTGATATAATTTTAGGTAGCAAACATAGGTACATCTTTTTATTTTAGTAGTTATGCATTCATTTGAAGGATACTCTTTTTTCTTTTACAATAGTTATACAAATTTTCCCCTTTAAATTCAGTTTCTTTAAAAAGCAAGGCAACAAAAAAAAGCACTAAATAAATAATAATATAGGATTACTCAGTTATGGCAAAAATTCTGAAAGTGGTTCAAGAATGACTGAAGTTTGGGAAATCCTCAGGCTGCCTCCTGAAAAATACAGAATACTTGACAAATCTGTGGGTCAACCCTGCACAAGGAGCCTTTATAGGATCAACACCATTTATAGGTAGTGCCAAAACAAAGCACTACCCTTTTAATCACCAAAGTTTGATGTTAGAAAACTGATAACCATTGTCATGCAACAATATAGTTGAGACAAGTGTCTCTCTGTCTTTTTTTTTCTCCCACCATGTGAGTGTGAATTAAACAACTGAATTTGATACCAATATAGGCAGTAGGTGCTATCATAGCATGGGAGAAGGAGGGTTGAAGATAGGCTTTTTTTTTTTTTTCTGGTAGGCACTCTTGGCACTGGGTTTTAGTAAACATAACAGACAGAGAGTCTGCTTTTTTTTCTTAATATTTATTTATTTATTTATTTTTGGCTGAGTTGGGTCTTTGTTGCTGCACATGGGCTTTCTCTAGTTGTGGCAAGCAGGGGCTACTCTTTGTTGTGGTGTGCAGGCTTCTCATTGTGGTGGCTTCTCTTGTTGCAGAGCAAGGGCTCTAGGTTTGCGGGCTTCAGTAGTTGTGACTCACGGGCTCTAGAGCACAGGCTCAGTAGTTGTGGCTCACGGGCTTAGCTGTTCAGTGGCATGTGGGATCTTCCCAGACCAGGGCTTGAACCTGTGGTCCCTGCATTGGCAGGCGGATTCTTAACCACTGCACCACCAGGGAAGTCCCGAGAGTCTGTTTTTAGATGAAGGGAGAAGCACACCCGTTCTTCATGCAACACATACTACTACTACTATCTTCCTTCTTACAATGTACATTGCTGTGCTGTAAATGATAAATGTTAGTGAAAAACTCTGCCCAATATACTTGGCTTCATTCCACAAAGGCTTTTCTGCCAACAACTATTGTGATACTCTGATTTATTATAAGAAATATATATTTGGTTCTTCATCCCTATTTCTGGCACAGAGCTCCCCAAACCCTTGGAATTCCCTAAGTGTGGCGAGTGATAAAGGTGTCTTTGTTATGTTAATGAGATGACTTTGGAAAGCACCTAAGGATGGAGGCCAGTTGCCAAAAAAGCCAAACAGGTGATTAGAGGGTTAGAACTTTCAGTACCTCAGTCCCACCCCTGACCTCCAAGGAGGGGTCAGAGACTAGAGGTTGAATCAATTGCCAATGGCTAAGGATTTAATCGTGCAGGCCTATGTAATGAAACCTCGATAAAAACCCAAAAGGATGAGGTTCAGAGAGCTTCCAGGTTGGTGAACAAATGAAAATTGAGGACAGTGCCCCACCTTGAGAGGGCATGGAAGCCCTTTCCCCGCACCATGCCCTGTGCATCTTTTCCATCTGATTGTTCCTGAGTTATATAATTTTATAATACACCAGTAATCTAGAAAGTAAAATGTTTCTCTGAGTTTTGTGAGTCACTCTCACATATTAATTGAACCTGAGGAGGAGGTCCTGGGACCCTCTGATTTATAGCCAGTCAGTCAGAAGTACAGGTAACAACCTGGGTTTTCGAATGGTGTCTAAAGTCCAAGGAGTAGATTGTGGGAACCCCCAACTTTGAGCTAGTTGGGCAGAAGCACAGATAACAACAACCTGGCCTTGCGATTGGCATCTGAAGTGGGGGTTTGGGGGAAGGGCAGTCTTGTGGGACTGAATCCTTAACTTGTGGGATCTGATGCTATCTCATGGTAGACAGTGTCAGAACTGAGTTGTATTCTCAGATGTCCTGCTGGTGTCTGAGAATTGCTTGGTTGTATGTGTGGGAAAGCCCCTTCCCACACATTGGAATTGGGTCCAGAAACCCTTTCAACTATTCTTTAATAACAATTGAAAAAACAATCATATTAAACACTGAACTTTATAAGAACTACTCCAACAGAGGACTTATCATACTTTCATTGGGAATTTTTTTTTCTTCATATATCTCAAAAATCAAAATCCAGGTCAACAATCATTCTTTTGAAACCTTTGGCATCAAATATGTTTCAGGATTCAGAATCTCTTCAGTTTTAAAAAGGAAATGTAGTTTATGTACCAGATATAAAATAACATCCCTGTGAGATCTCAGCTAGTACCCTCTTATCAAACATATTAATATTTCTGTTGTAAAAGATAGGAATAATCACATTAGGTAAGATTTTTAAAAAGACTAAATACCTCAAGTTAATCTAGCTCAGTCTTTGCTTCCAAAAAGTTCTGGTCAGGACATGTTTTGGTCTTGGATTATAGAGCTGTAGATAAGAGAATACAGATTTATAGTAGTAGACATATAAATCAGGATATGAACAAGCTTGTAAGAAATCTTTTTAAGGTGCTGTGATAGGCACTGTACGAATCAATCTAAAAGAGAAAAGGCAGGCCAGAACTGAATATCAACACTGAATGTCAGTAGCACAAAAGCATAATATAAAACTTACTACAAAGCTATAAAAATCAAAAGAATGTGGTACTGGCATAAGGATAGTTATATAGACCAATGGAATAGAATTGAGGGTCCAGAATTAAACACAAACATCTATGGTTAATTGCTTTTGGACAAGGGTGTCAAGACAATTCAACAAGGAATGAACAGTCTCTTCAAGGAATGGTGCTGTGACAACTGGAATTCCACATGGAAAAGAATGAAGTTGGACTCTCACTTCACACCATATATAAGCATTAACTAAAAAATGTATCAATAACCTAAATATATGAGTGAGCTAAAACTATAAAACTCTTAGAAACAAACATAGGGTAAATCTTCCTGACCTCAGATTTGGCAATAAATTCTTAAATATGACCCCAAAAGCACAAGCAAGAATTGAAAAAAATAGAGAAATTGAACATCATCAAAATTAAAGAATATTTGTGCATCAAAAGACATATTTAAGAGAATGAAAAGACAACCTACATAATGGGAAAAAAATGCAAATCATGTCAGGTAAGTGTAAAATATCCATAATATATAAAGAACTCCACCCAACTAAAAATTGAGCAAAGGACTTGAATAGACATTTCTCCAAAAAAGATATAAAAATGTTCATAAGCACATGAAAGGATACTCAACATCATTTGTCATTAGGGAAATACAAATGAAAACCACATTGAGTTACTACTTCACACTTATTAGGATGGCTAAAATTTTAAAAATGAAAACAACAACAACAACAAATGTTGGTGACGATGTGGAGAAACCAGAACACCCATACACTGCTGGTAAGAATGTAAATGCTGCAGCCGCTATGAAAAACAATTTAGCAATTCCTCAAAAAGCTAAAAATAGAAGTAGCATGTAACCCAGCAATTCCACACCTAGGTATACAACCTTAAGGGCATTATACTAAGTTAAAGAAAACGATAAATACTTCATGACCTCCCTTATATATGAAATCTAAAAAAAAAACTAATTGCAACAGAGAATAGATTGGTGGTTGTTAGAAGTGGTGGGGGGGTAAATGAAGGTGGTCAAAAGGTACAAACTTTCATTTATAAGGTAAATATTTCTGTGGATATAATGTAAAGTATACTGACTATAGTTAGCAACACTGTACTGTATATTTGAAAGTTGCTAAGAGAATAGATCCTAAACGTTCTCATCACAAGGAAAAGAAAATTGTAACTATGTGAGGTGATGGACATTAACTAAACGTATTGTGGTAATCATTTCATGATATATACATATATTAAATAATTATGTTTTGCACATTAAACTAATACAATGTTGTATGTAATTGATCTTGATGTAACTGGAAAAATGGTTACATGGTGAATTTTTGTAATATTTTACAATTTTAAAAAATTAATAGTGAATACCTATTGAATTATACACCTAAATGGGTGAATTGTAGGGTATGTGAATTAATCTCAATAAAGATACTAAAAATTATGTCAATTTTAAACAATGCCTAAAATAAATGCCAACTGACAACACATAAGATGTGAACATCTGTAGCATGCTGTATGAATGAAAAGCACAGATTCTGAAGCCAATCTTCCTGGATTTGAATTGTAGTCACTGCTTCTTGGTCACAAGACCCTGGTAAGTTATTTAACCTCTTTAGGCCTCGGTTTCTTCTTTTCTAAAATAAGAGTGATAATAACTTCTTCATAGAATGCTATGAGGATTAAAAGAGTTAATATTTCTAAAGTGCTTAAATGAGTAGCTAGCTGACACATAGGAAGCATTAATGCTGGTCATTAGTAGTAGTAAAAGTGCTTGGAGAGAAGCACATCTGGAATTTTAGACAGAGTAGATTTAGAGAGAGTCAACCTACTTCTAACCCACTGAAGAACAACTACCTGATTTATGAAAGACATGGAGTTTCAAGAGCTTCTTAAAAGACACTTGTATGTAAAATGGAGCAAACATGAAAAATGACAACTGTGGGGAAACCTTTTCATCTCTGAACACAAAAGAACAGAAAAGAAACACTGACCAAATTTGCCTAAAAAGAGAAGAAATGACATGCTGAGACAAAGGAGATAAAGTAGTTAAGGGAGAACTAATAAAAGCTCTGAATCAGAGAAAAAGGAGCTTAGTACTACCCTGCTAGGTGATTCTGATGGTGAATTAAATATCTAGGGCCTCACAAATCACCAAACAAACCACAACAGACCTCCTGCTCCTACACAAGAATGAGCTGGGATATTTAATTACTGCCAGAAATGTACTTAACAAATACAACATTATTTTATTATCCAGTGCTGCAGGTCAGAGCCTCTGGACATGGACTTTGAGATAAAGGTTAATCAGAGAGTGTGCTTGGGAGTTAAGGAAGGGAGATTAGGCAGAGAGAAATGTTGGGCTGTGAAATTGCAACACAGGACTCAGCCAATCCCATCGGAGCTCTGGAGCTGGGATGGCCCTTCAGTTATCCTGATCCAAGGCAAGGATTGCCTGTGTAATCCTTGCACTGACCTATCATTTTATGCCAGGTGCAAGTAGAGCAGGATGTGTAGTCTTAACTGAGGCAGCTCCCATTGACTGAGGGCACCTGACAGAGAGGGTCTGGGAACCATCACAGCCTGGATTCCTTGCAGTCAGGAATGAGTGCCCCACCCTGGAGGGGATCTGTGCTATGCAACTTAGCACTCACCACATCAGTGGGTCCTATGTTGTATCAATAGTTCCCAGAAAAGTGGTAGCAGCGTGGCCAGGAAACCTGTTAGAAATGCAAATTCTCAGGCCCCTTCCCAGGGCTACTGAATAGGAAATTCTGGAGGTAGGGCCCAGCAATCTGTGTTTCAAGAAGACCTCCAGGTCATTCTGATGTCTGCTAAGTTTGAGAACCACTGCTACATACACTATGTAAAACATGAAATGCACACAAAATTTTTTCACTGCACAAATAGTTGTCATAAAGCCTGCATTTTGTGAATGCATATCATGGACTGATATTCAATACTACTGGAATATAAGAAAATTCAATCACTTAGAGTCCTGATTTTTGGGTCAGTCACAGAGCTGTTGGTTTATAGATTTGAAGATAATTACTAAGCTGTAGCAATATTTGATATGGCACTTAATATGTGACACAGATCAATGGAAAAGTGAGTTAATAAAAAACAATGAAGGAACTGTCCTGGTGGCACCGTGGTTAAGCATCCGCCTGCCAATGCAGGGGACACGGATTCGAGCCCTGGTCTGGGAAGATCCCACATGCCGTGGAGCAACAAAGCCCGTGTGCCACAACTACTGAAGCCCATGTGCCTAGAGCCCGTGCTCCGCAACAACAGAAGCCACCAAAATGAGAAGCCTGCACACGGCGACAAAGAGTTGCCCCCGCTCACCGCAACTAGAGAAAGCCCGCGTGCAGCAACAAAGACCCAATGCAGCCAAAAATAAATAATAAATAAATTTAAAAAAATTTTTTAAATAAATAAATAAAACAATGAAGCTACACTTATTGCAAAAAAAAAAAAGTCTATAAACATAAAAACACATGCTAAGGGAAAAATAACGTGCACTGAGTAAAACAATATGACAAGAGGTGGAGGACTCCAGCCAAACCCAACTTGGTTGACATTTGACTCTCCTCTTGGGTTTCGAAGACCCACAGGTGAAAATAACAGGATGAGCTCAGAAAGGAGGGAGGGAATGGCCTTAAGGCAATTTATCTTTTCTAAAGAAGTGGTCTTTGTAGCCAAGAGGGATGCACGTAGTTGAAAAAGGCCAAAGAAAATCTCCAAGTCTGCATTAACTCTGTGTGACAGACAGCAAATTCCAAACAGTGACAGGAAAGGTGGTGAAAATATTCTTCTTCATGGATATCATCACTCCAAGTATTCAATGAGACACAGGAGCCATGGTGTGGTCTGCAACTCATTAGAACATTCCAGGAAATTGTCTGAGAAAATGATAAATGAAATACTGAATGCCCCACACAAATAGTTTCAAATTTTGATGGTGTTTTCCTCGAGCCTGGTACAAGCAGCCTTAGCAATCTGAATAAATGCTAATCTTACATTACTACATTGGTCTCCACTTTTCAAATCCCTTTTACATACATCTGTAATTTGATGCTTGGAAGTACTCTTTGATATTGGACAGTGTTGTCGTATCTACCTTCTTTATGTAAAGAAATGGGCCTGAAATGGCTAAGTGACTTGCTCAGGGTCCCACAGCAAGCTAATTGGAGAGAGGGATATTTATTCTTCTCACTTACTATTATTCTTTAGTGCAGTCTCCTATGTACCAGGGACTAGGCTAGAAGTTATGCCAATATTTTATAAAATCTTCACAAAGCCCAAGGAAACAGACACAGAGAGGTTAGGTAATTTGCCCAACATCACACAGCTGTTAAATAGCAGAGCCAGAGCCCAGGGAAGTTTGACTCCAAAGCATGCATTCCTTCAACTATACTATTTCCACTGGTCTTGGGTGGGCCTGAGCATTATGCTCAGGTGATTTTAATGTGCACTGAGGATGGGTAACTGCTGCTAAGCTACTACAGTAGCAAAACATGTACAATTTTGGCCAGGACACCAGCGAGAGTATAAATGTATAAATGACAAAATTAAAATAAATAAAAAGGCATAGGAAGTGAAGAAGAAATGAGTTACTTTAAGAAAGAAGAGTAAATAAAATGTAGTACCCAAAATTCCACACGTTTTTGATAAATAAATATTAAGATATGAAGTACTAGTTGATTTAACCATCTTAAAAACGTAAGTAACAGGAGCAAGAAACCTAAAAGCAAGGCACACATCAACTTTTATAGGAAAAGAATGGTATTTCAAACTCTGAAAGTCAGAACTCAATCTGATATTTTATCTGATGTCAGTAATTTTGTACATTTAGAATAAATCATTTTTCTTGCATTTCAGGATGCTTCCCATGTGCATAAATAAACAGCTTTATATAAAACCAGTGTTTCAGTGGTGTAACTTCTTGGAAAGGTAGTTAAATATTGATCTGCCATTCTCCTGGCATAACCACCAAACAGAATAGTCCATCAATTTGTTGAACCAGTGTCCCTAAGTGATGCCAAACAGGTCAGCAGTTAATGTCTTTGCTGAGTAGTTGGTTTCCATGATATCTACAAAAAACCGATTTTCATGAATTGAAAGCAAAGCAGGAGACAATCCATTCATTTACAAGGAAGCTAGCTTGTCATTTGAAACTACAAGCAACTGAACTACCAGCTCTTCTCAGACACCAAGACTTATTTCCTCCTCCCAGCTGTCAATCTCCGTTTCACCAAGAAAAGCCCAAACCCCCCTCTACTTTGCTATTAAATTCCATATTAACACCTCCCAGCTGCCAAACCTCCTAGCCCTCTCCTTTGTCTACCTTTATAGTATGTGATCAAGAGCAAATGCTCCAGCAAGCTTAAAATCTTACAGCTGCACAAAATACACATGGGAAGCAAAACCCTCTGAAACAGGACATCCTTTAATGTTTAATTTAACTTAAGCCTGTTGCTTAAACATATTTCTGTCTACTGGCTGCAAAATTCCATGTTGTTAGAAGTTAAAAAAAAGTATTCTATAGTACAATTCACATCTGTAAGTCACAATCTGGTGATTTTATTTATTCAGTTAAATATATTTTAATAATAATTTTAATCTCATCTCACTAAATATTTTGCTTCATCATCTTTTAAGTATATTTCTGTGATTTTTGACTCAAAATTATTATTTACAGAGTATTTCTTATTTATAAGGAAAACCAACATTGAATTTTTCTAGAAGTAGTGTTTGTTTTAATAGCTTTTTTCCTCTTCCACTCTGAGTCACAATGAAGGAAAATTTCTTTGTAGAACCTCAAGATCTGAAAATAGAGACTTTGAAGCCATAAAACAAAGTTTGGGTATAAAACACAGATGGAGAATTTACCTGATCTCTAGTGTGAGAAGCCCAAAACACGCTTTTCTAAATAAATATAACTGTTTTAAATGCATACTTCCCAAATCAGAAGAAAAGATACCCAAGTTATTCACACAAAAAAGCATATACTCCTAATCAGGGACCTTGTGTTTTCTATCCATCTTCATGGTTAATCACAAATTAATAAGGAGGTGAGGATACCTATTCTTATAAATAGATGGAAGATCAATTAGATTGATGACAGACAGATGGACAGAAAAGACACAGAAATTGCGCAGAAAAGTGTAATTTGAGCTATTGCACATATTTTATTTTTCAATCTCCATCTGATAATAGAAATCTAATAAGTCAACTATTATTGCCATCTCCACAGCCTCTTACTGTGAGTTCTTTTAGAAGATGCCTTTCTATCAGATGTCTCCAAAGATCTTCTTACTAGCAAGACTGAAGAATGCCTTTGTCATATCAAATATGCTCAGCTGTTTACCGCATGGTGAAGTAGTGTTAGAACCATTTAAAGATGTGTCTGACATCATTAATCTATTTGACCTCTGACCTGCAGATCTAAACTGTAACTATGGTGACCAAAGCTTGACCTTACAATGCTGAGAAACTTTAAAGCTCTGCAGTATTTTGGGTCACATTGTTAAGTTAGACAAAGGGGTAAAGAAGTAATGTGACAGTTTTCTGGGAATTAAGGTCAGCAGGTCAATTGTGCTGAAGCTTTTTGTGATAAGGAAACTAGTTAAATTTTTTGATCTGTTAGAATTTTTAGAATAGTACTTTGTTAGAAGTTGTAAAAAGTACAAAGAAATCAATTTATTAAACTCTATGGAAGTTGGAAAAGTAAAGTTAGTGTTGAACATTCAATAATATAACATTCCTTATGGCAGTTTATAGATGTAACACGATATACCTACCATTTTCACACAATCACAAATAAGTAATTTCATCTGCAGATTCCTGCTCCAACTGTAAGTTACTCAAAATGATAAAATGATCATTTATTTTAACACAGGGATATTGTGAACAAATTTACAGTTATTTACTTTAATATCTATTAAATAAAGACTACCTACACACACAATATTTATTTGCATCAGTTTATTCGCTGAGGAAAGCCTATAGTAAATGAAAACAATGAGCATGTATGTAAATGTAGAGCTAGTGTAGCACCATATAATGGGGACCACTACTCCTAATGTGAGTGCCTCCTGTATCTAGGTGTGCTCTTGTTGCATAATTAAAGCAGGAGTTCACATACAAACTGTGAACCTCTGTTTTCAAGACTTTCTCATTATGCCTATAATGGGCTAGATTAACCTTTTCTACAAAAAGGCACATTCTGAAGCATTGCTTTATGGATACTTATCCTGAACCCCTGATTATTTCTATGCTAATCATTGGAAGCAAATTAGTGTGTGTGTGTGTATGTGTATATATATATGAAGAAGCAGGGGTGGGGCTCTGCAGAAAAACAGTAAACAAGGGTATTTTCCACATAAGCAAAGCAAATTCAAATGGCCCCTACCCAACTCAATTTTAAAACACACATCCGAAACAAATACTACAGACAATTCATATTTGCCATTATTTTTGTAAATAATAAAATCTATTTTGCTCTAAAGAATCTGGAAGAAGGTATCATAATTCAAATGTATTTCAGCTCATATATATAAATAGGAGAGAAACAGACTCTCTCTCTCTCTCTCTCTCTCTCTCTCTCTCTCTCTCTCACACACACACACACACACACACACACACACACACACACACACACACACACGACAATTTTTACCAGATACATAATCACATGGAAAACACACTAAATGTAATATTTATTTTGTGTTTTTCACTTGGAAGTTTGGAGTCTAAGAAAGCAGGACTGCTGAAAGAGAAGATACTACTTGCAGCTTTATTTCCTTCACTACATATCCCAAAGGGCATGCCAGTGATTTTTCTATGTGTCCCTTTCAGATTTTAGAAGGTCTGAAGGAGCCTTTGGAATGGCAAAAGATTTGAAGACTTAAAAAAGAAAATCCAAGTGTGAGTCACTATAAATGAATTTTGACAGTATGCCCCAGGGAAGAGAATCCTTCTAAACAAACCACACTGGAACACAGAGTTATAATGTCATGGTAGAATCAGGCATGACCAGTAAAGAATATACAGCAAACAGAACCAATGAAATCTTTTGATTACATTTTTTTCTGCCTGGCTCTGGACTAGGAAGAAAATAAATCCTAGGTTCAAAACTTTTTAAAGCATTAACTAGACAGCCATGTGTAGAAATACCTCATAGAACCCTCCAGAAACAGGAATATATTATCAGAAGGCTGGAAGTCTACTGTAAATAAGAAATAAAGGGGCAGGGGAGACAGGAAGGCTGGGAGCTGTGAGTAATGCTGGGAGAGACTGAATCAAAAAGCAAAGAAACAATTTAATATACGTCCTTTCTCTAATATATTACATTTTAAAATCTGACCAGTTTTAACCAAGAGTGGCTAAAAATCTGCCACTAAAAAAGATACAAGGCCCAAATGGTTTTATATGGACATTTATATAAAATGTTATAAAAACCATACTTAATCATATTGCATTGTTATTATAATATAGTCATTACTGGACATAATTTGCTAATATATTATTTAGGACATCTGCATTAATGTTCTTAATTAAGACTGGCCAGGGCTTCCCTGGTGACGCAGTGGTTGAGGGTTCGCCTGCCGATTCAGGAGATACGGGTTCGTGCCCCGGTATGGGAAGATCCCACATGCCGCGGAGCAGCTGGGCCCGTGAGCCATGGCTGCTGAGCCTGCGCGTCCGGAGCCTGTGCTCTGCAACGCGAGAGGCCACAACAGTGAGAGGCCCGCGTACCGCAAAAAAAAAAAAAAAAAAAAAGAGAGAGAGAGAGACTGGCCAATAGTTTTCACTTATATCTGTGCTATCTTTAGTTTCATTTCAGTTTTTGCTAACTCTGAAAAGCTGGTACATACTAAATTTAATGATATTATTAGCAGAAATAAAACATATCAATCTAGGGAATTAAGAAGAGGCATTGGGAAAACAGACAGAAAAACTAGGAAAATGTGGAGCGTTTGTATTACTGAAATGCTAAATGTGAGGTGAGTCAAGAATCTGATTGGAATCCTACTTTCAGGAGTAGAGGATTCTACTCAGACCCAACTATGCAGCACACACCTAACCACTCCTGATTGTCCCATTTCAATTCCTAAAGTGTTAAAACAATACAAAAAGACTCAAGCAAATGAAATATATAGTTATTAGAGGTTAGCACCATCTTCTGGGAAGTTCAGTGGAGGAAACTGGGACATAGGATAAGACCATGAAGGGAGTGGTCTTCATTTGTAAATAAAAGGGATTTATTGAGTGTTCAATTTCTAGAATTTGAGAACTGCAAACTTGTTTTCTTTTCCACTGTCTTGAATAATCAGTATAAATCCACCCAAGGGGATTAGAATAGATAAAAATGTGAACAAATATTTCTTCAGTTTCTTCTATGGTTATTGATCTACTTAGGTTTCTAAATCTCTTGAATCAAATTTTGTAATTTATCTTTTCTTAGAAAATAATACATTTCATTCACATTCTTAAATGCATGCCATAACATCCTTTTATTATTTTCTTAATCTCTGAAACTATATTCATGTTCTCTTTCTCAACCTTAATTCATGTTTTTTGTTTTTTTTAATCAGATTTGCCAAAGTTTGTAGGTTTTCTCAGTTTTTTAATCACCTGCTTAGTTTGTTTCTGCTTTAACTTTGATCAGGTTCTTTCCTCCTACTTTCTTTATGCTTATGTTGTTCTATTTCCTGGTTCATTTTTTTCTATTCTTGCTTTGTAATAAATGCATTTGAGATTATAGATTTTCCTCTGCTTACTGCTTTGGCTATATTAATAGGTTTTGATACATCATAATCCATATTTTGCTTATTCTAAATAGTTTGTGATTTCCATTTTAATTTCCTCATTAATGAATATAATAAGAGCATTTTATATTTTTAAAGTTTCCAAGTAGAGAGAAAAATTTATTCATACTTTTATTATTATAAAATTAATATACTACCATTAAAGAATGAAGCTATGTGAGATTCCCTTGCAGCCTACTTGTGAAATTTCCTGTATTTGAAAAGAATATGTATTCTCTGTTACATACAGCACACTCCTTCCCACACAGCTATCAGAACTGCATAAGTGAACAGATTAGAAACTGAGGCTCAGAGAGATAGCTAACTAACCTAAGTAACCTAAGTACTCACTAAGTAAGTGATGAGGCAAAAGTCAAACTCAGATCTGCACAAAGCCTACACTCTTAATAACTCTGACAGATGGCTTCCATAATTATTCATTCCCTTACCCTTCTCTCCCCAGAAGACTAGGAATTAGCTGACAGCAAATATTATTTCACTTTCTATCACAAAAGCTGTGGTAAAACAGTACTTTGGTCACCCACAAATAACCACTCATCATGGCATTCACTCTTTTGTTTAGTGCCTTCCTCTTAAATTGGACTCGTTTGAGACTCACATAGAACATGGCTTGGTGATTCCACTTTTGCCCTCTTAAGAGTACATGTAAAAAAATCAGATTACCCTGCTTGAACAACCACATAGAGAGGCTAAGTGGAGAGCTACATGTGGAAAAGCTACATGGAGAGAAGGGTCCTGAAACTGCACGGAGGAGAATAAAAAATCCAGCTAACCAGCAGAAACAAACTGCAGCTATACAACCTCAGTCAAGCTGTTCTGGACATCCTTGCTGAGCAGTGAGACACCTAAGTGAAGAAGCCAACTTAGAGGCTCCAGTAGACATCATGTGGAACAGAGACAGTTCATCCCTGACATATTGTCTAAATTCCTGACATATGATCTGTGAGAACTAATAAAGTGACTGTGGTGTCAAGCTACTAAGTTTCGGGAGAGTTTGTTATACAGCAATGAAAAACCTGAACAGCAGCCAATAGAGCAAGGCTTCACTAAATATTGTTGAATGAATAAATGAATGAATGAATGATAAGTGACTAGGCAACTTGATTTATCATAGATAGTGGACTTATTTTGCATGCATAGAAAAAAGGAATTTTATCTTCTAGAGAAATTATTTCAAGTCCATACAACAGTATAAAACAGGACAGCACACTGGGGTGTTTCATAGTACAGTGTTAGACACCATTCAATAGCAAGTGCTACTAGAAGCTGCCTCTGAACCAGGCCCTGTATGGGGCTCAAAGATCACAATGGTGAGCAAAACCAAAACAGGTCCCTGCCCCCACGTAGCTCCCAGTATGTTGAAGCAGTCAGACAGATAATCACAAAGAAGTCAAACTGCCTACTATTATGAAGGTCACAGAGGAGAGGAACATGTAATTAGAACACAGAGGAGTTCAAGGGAGCTGAGGTGGTCAGGGAGATCAGGGAAGGGACTTGAGAGGAGCTAAAATCTGAAGAATGGGAAGGATTTATCTAGAGGAAGAAAGAAATGAAGAGTAATACTGGAAGACAAAGCCTATATAAAAAAGGCTTATAGTGGAAGGGAGTCTGGCAAAGGCCTCTTGAAAATATATAATAACCACAGATATACTATGTAGATTATAAAAGTCTATTTGGTTAACTAATTACTTCACTTGACTTCTAATAATTTCAATATAGTAACTGCTCACTAGCAAATATGTAAAATGAAGCCAATAATTTGAAAAGAACCAACTTTTTTTATTATGTTACTAAGAATAAAAAGGCATGTATTCAGACAGATGCAGATGAAATATAATGAAAGTTATTTTTAAACCTACAAAAAGTTGGATTAGCCTAAAAATATTCTATATTCAATGTAAAGAAGTTCAGTATAAATTGCTCAAAAATCACAAAATATGACAATGTAATTAATAGAAGGCATGAAAGGGAATCATTTCTTATGAGAAATAAGTCAATATTTTTATATTTAAATTTTAGTATCCTAAGCAAATCTCTCTTATAATTAACAATTCCCCCAGTGAGTTCAAAATGTATATAAATTAATTCAATACTATTAATAATATGATAATTATTTAGTTTTTAGGATCTCCATAAAATGTAGTTATTTACCTAATAAAGTACAGGGAGATTCCTTGGCAGTTTCTTGGGAAAAAGAAACTGTGGTTTTTACGTCTCCCTTGAAAGGAAATAAATCAAAAATCCTGCATTTAAGTAACAGTTGAGGTAGTGACACCAATGCCTTGGGACCAGGAAATTCAGAGTTAAAGCTGGCACTCCGTCCCTAAAACAGGCTATTGTCCTGCCCCACCCCCAGCCTTGCAAATTTAATTAAATCTAAGTTCTGAGCAGTTGATAAAAGTAGTTCAGAAAACTCCTTATAGGAATTTCTTAAAGGAATCCTTTAGATGCCCTTCTGTGCTCTACTTCCTCTCACTGAGACACAAGAGTCTATGTACGTTTTCTCTTCTCAAAAAAAAAAAAGAAAGAATTTCAAGTAAAGGAAAAATTTTATCTCAAGTATTCCCTGTCTTCCCAAACCCAGGAAAACAAACTTTGCTCTTAAAGTCTTTTCAGTCTCACTACTTGGAGGCTGAATCCAGGCTGAAGTTTCATCAAACTTTATTTTTGTTCTTTATATTCCTCAATGTGAATATGCTTTTTTCCTGCAATTAACTTTGTTCTCTAATAATTAAAAGACACTATATAACATGAGAATTCATTTACAACTCATACATTGATAATTTCTTTCTTAACCACATTAGTCTGTAAAGTATTGAACAGGAGTCTAATAATAAAGTTTAAAATGACAATTTCAAAATGGATGATAAAAGTTAATATCCATGTATCTCTAATAATAGAGCCTTGAAGGTTCTATGATAATCATTTCTCATGGAAAAAACCAATAGAAAAACTGTTTTTAACTTCACAAAAGTTTACATTTCATTCTGTTAAAAAATCTTGCCTTTGCCAACAATTCAAACTTATTTCCAGCAGCCAGAATAAAGATTATTTCTGAAATGACTTTTCACTTTATTTAATCTGAAACTGTGTAGGAAAAAATGGAGTGTATTTCCACAATAAGTTTTTATCGATTATATTTTAGACTCTTTTTTAAATGAGGGTAGTGGACATAGTAAAGTACAGAGAAGACCTAGACTTTCTGTATTCTAAAACAAATATATGTGGATAATTAAATTAAGAGAGGAAAAGGAAACAGGAAATAGGACCATATATGTATATATTATCATTGTATTCAAGAGACAGTGCATATCATATCATGTGACAACTAAGGCCCCAAAAGTAAACAGCTAGTAATGTCAATGAACATGGCAGACAGAGTAAGCAGCTCCAAGAGCCTGTGCCCCTACAGAAATATCAAGAAATCAAGCAAAATTGTCAGAATCAACTTGGTCAGAACTCTGGGAAACAGTCTGGGGTTTACAGCAACCAAGAGAACACTGAACCAAAACAAAGAAAATTTTTAAATGGCAGAAAATATTTGTGATGCTTTTATTTGCCCTTGCCCCAACTCCCTCCCTAGTTCAACAATAGTCTTAAAGATGGCAGTTGGCTCACCTAGTGTGCCACCTAGTCCTGTGTTCCAGAGGAAGCAGAGAAGACACTCACAAAGAATTGCACGTGTTCTAACTTTTCCAAGGAATACCTGGGGGAACAATGTGTGGCACCTGACTTTGTTTTGCCTAACTGGGAACTTGCTCAGAAAAGTGGCAAGAATTTGAAAATCTTGTAAGGTAGACAAAAAACCACAATTTCCTGGGACAAAACATTATGATTGAGGCATCCGATACAGCAACTAAAGCCAGGGAGAAAAAGCTGGAGAGAGAGGGTTTTTTTTTTTTTTTTTCATGCATACTGAGAATTTAAAAAGCCATGCACATGTCCAGAAAAGACCTAATCAGACCTTATGCTTTCATCTCTGGCTGGACTGTAGGGTAAGCTCAAGCAAGAAGTTAAGGCTAACACAGAGATGAAAAGTGGGCTGGCAAAGTGCTAAAGGAGTGCCCCAGCAAAATCCAATCAACAAAGACTACAAGAGGTTTAGGAATATATTTTCCCATTTTCTTTCTCTTTCTCTCTCTCTCTCTCTTTCTTCTTTTTTCTTGTTCTCTTTCCTGTTTTTTCCCCCTTGTTTTGCTATCTGGCATTCAGGTTAATCTCTGTCCAGACACTAGCTAAACACAAGCTAAAGGAATGGAGACCTCAGAGACCACCTGTGCCAAAGAACACAGACTTTACAAAATTAGATCAAAATGTCACTACAAATAGTTACAGCATACAGAAAGCAATAAAAATGAACCCAGGAGTGGGGGAAGAATCTGATTTCCAGAGTTAGCATATTATAATATTAAAAATGTCCAATTTTCAACTAAAAATCTATGAAGCATGCAAGAAATAGGGAACTATGCTCCATTAACAGAAGATGTTAACAGAAACTGTTCCTAAGGGAACACAGCCATTGGATTTATTAAACAAAAACTTTAAATCAACTGTCATAATAAATCAAACCAGGAGTATGATATATAAACAAATAGAGAATATCAATAAAGATTTAGAAATTATAAAAAGAAACCAAAGAGAAAAAATGAAAAACTCATAAAAGGATTTCAATTGCAGATTTGACAAGGTAGAAGAAAGATCAGTGAATGTGAAGATAAATTAACAGAGCCTAAGAGAACTTTGGTACACAATCAAGCATACCAACATATATGCAATGTCAACCCCAGATGGAGAGTAGAGAAAGAAAGAGACAGAAGAATATTTGTAGAAATAGTGGCCAAAAATTTCCCAAGTTTGGTAAAATACAGAAATCTACACATTCAAGAAGTTCAAAGAACTTCAAGAGTATAAATGCGAAGAGATCCACACAGAGACACATTATAATCAAATTGTCAAAAAACAGGGGCAAAGAGAGAATCTGGAAAGCAGCAAAGGAGAAGCAACTCATCACTCATACAAAGGATCTTCAATAAGATTAACAGAAATCATGGAGGCCACAAGAGGATGAAATGAGATTTTTTAAGTGCTAAAAAGAACTACCAACCAAGAATGCTATATCTGGCAAAATTATCCTTCAGAAATGAGGAGAAACTAAGACAGTTTCAGAGAAACAAATTCTGAGACAGTTCATCATTGTAGAACTGCCCAACAAGAAATGCTAAAAGGAGTCCTTTAAGCTGAAATAGAAGGACAGTAGTCAGCAACCTGAAACAATATGAAGAAATACAAAGCTCTGGTAAATGTCACCACATAGTAAATGAAAAAGCCAATATTATTATGTTTTTTGATTTGTAACTCCTCTTTTAATTTACAGTAGTATTTAAAAGACAAACACATAGGACAATAATTATTACCTATGTTAATGAGCACACAATATAAAAAGATGTAATTTGTGAGTGACAACATAATGGGGAAGAGCTATACAGGATCAGAGTTTTTGTATGCTATTGATTGTAAGTTGGTATCCATTCAAAATAGTTTGTTATAAGTTTAAGATCTTAATTGTAATCTCCTTTGCAACCACTGAAAAAATTGCTTAAAAATACATACAGAATGAGAAGAGAATTGAAAGAGTGCAAAACAGTAGAAAAAAAATTAAGTAGAAGAGAAGATAGTAATGGAGGAAATAAGAAATAAAGAGCTATTAGACATACAGAAAACAAATACCAAAGTGGCAGAAGGAAGCTGTTCTCTATCGGTAATCACTATGAATGTAAATGAATTAACTCACTAATCAAAAGAGATTGGCAGAATAGATTTTAAAAAATGAAACAATTATATGCTGTGAGAAGAGACTCACTTTAGATCCAAAGACACAAATAGGTTTCATATAAAAGTACTGGAAAAAGATATTCCATGGAAGTAGTAGCCAAAAGAGAGCCAAAATGGTTATATTAATATCAGCCAAAATTGGGACTTCCCTGGCTGTCCAGTGGTTAAGACTCTGTGCTTCCACTGCAGGGGGCACAGGTTCAATCTCTAGTCAGGGAACTAAGATCCTGCAAGTACGGGCCAAAGGAAAAAAAAGACAGGAAAAAAGTATCAGATAAAATAGACTTTAAGTCAAAAATTGTTACAAAGGACAAGGAAGGATGATAGGTAGATGATAGAAAGCTGGAAAGATAGATTGATAAAAGGGTCAAAACATCAAGAAGATATGAAAATTATAAACACATATGCATTTAACAAAAGAGACTCCAAATATAGAAAGACCCAAAATATATAAAGAAAGAGAAGTAAACAGTTCTACAGGAACAGTTGAAGATTTCAATACCCCACTTCCAACAATAAATAGAACATCTAGACATGAAGCCAGTAAGGAAAGACAAGGCCTTGAATAACATTATAATCAAACTAGACTTAAGAGACATATATAGATCATTCCATCATCAACAGCAGAATAAACATTCTCTCCAATTGCACATGGAAACATCTTCAAAATATACCATGTCAGGCCCAAAATAAATTTCAATAATTTATAAAGATTGAAACAAAGTATCTTCTTCAACACAGTGGAATAAAGCTAAAAATCAATAACAGGAAGAAAGCTAAAAAATTCAAAAATACATGAAAATTAAATACCATAATCTTAACCAATAAGTCAAAGAAGAAATCATAAAGGAAATTTTGAAAATGTCTTCAGACAAATGAAAATGAAAATAAAACATACTGAATAAGTTTAGATGTAGTGAAACCAATGCTTAGGTGGAATATTATAGCTGAAAATGTATACATTACAAAAGAAGAAAAATCTCAAATCAATAACCTAACTTTACACCTTAAGGAACTAGAAAAAGAATAGCAAGCTAAACCCAAAGCTAGCAGATAAAGGAAATGATAAAGATCACTGCATAGATAAGTGAAACGGAGAAGAGAAAAACAACAAAGTCTATGAAATCAAAATATAGTTCTCTGATACATCAACAAGATTGACAAATCTTTAGTTAGACTCATGGATAAATAGAAAGACTAATATATAGATGAAATGAAAAATGAAAGTGAGGACATTACCTCCAACCTTAGAGAAATAAAACTGATTATAAGAGAATACAATAAACAATTGTGCATCAACAAATTGGATAACCTAGATGAAATGGACAAATTTCTAGAAACACACGAACTACAAAAAATGATTAAAGAAGAAATAGATTATCTCAACACACCTATAAAAAGTAAAGAGACTGAATCAGTATGAAAAACCTCCCGACAAAGAAAAGCCCAGTACCATATGGTTTCACTGGTGAAATCTCTCAAACATTTAAAGAAAAGTTAACACTAATCCTTCTCAACCTCTTTCAAAAAACAGAATAGAAGTAAAGACATACTAACTCATTCTGTAAAGCTAGGATTACACAATACAAAATAAAAACTATAGACTAATACTGCTTATGACTTTAGATGCACAAAATGTTCAACAAAACACTAGCAAACCAGACCAATGGTATACTCACACCATGACCAAGTGTGAATATTCCAGGAATGCATGGGTGGTTCAACATAAGGAAATCAATGAATGCAATATTTTTAATAGTAGGAAGGGAAAAAAAACCACACATGATCAACTCAGTTGATGCAGAAAAAGCAATTGACAAAATCTAATATACTTTCTTGACTAAACAGAACAGAACAAAACAAAACAAAAAAACAGGCAGAAAACTAGGAATAAAAAGGAACTTCCACAAAATGATAAAGAGCATTTATGAAAAATCTACAGCAAGCATCACCACTGCTATTCAACATTGTACTAGAAGTTCTAGCCAGAGAAACTAGGCAAGAAAAAGAAATAAAAGGCATATGAATTAGAAAAGAAGCAATCAAACTATCTCTATTTGCAGATGACATGATCTTACATATATAGAAAATCTCAAAGAATCCACAAAAAATTTACTAGAAGCTAACAACTGAATTCAATAAGGTAATATATAAAAAACACTTGTGTTTATACCCACCACTAATGAATAATCTACAGATATTAGAAATCAAATCCACGTATAATAATATCCAAAATAATGAAATGCCTGGAAATAAATTTAACCAAGGAGGTGAAAGATTTATATAATAAAAACAATAAAATATTTTGAAATATATTAAAGACAAATAAATAGAATGATATCATATATTCATGGATAGAAAGTCTTAATATTATGAGATAGCAATATTACCTAAAGTGATCTACAATTTCAATGCAATCCCTATCAAAATTCCAATGGCTTTTTTTTTGCATAATTTGAAAAGCCAATTTTCAAATTCATATGGAATTGTAAGGGGCCTCCAATAGATAAAACAATATTGAAAAATAAAACCAAAATTGCGGGGCCTACACTTCCTGATTTCAAAACACAGTAATCAAAATAGTGTGGTACTAACATAGGATAGATGTGGATCAGTGAAATAAAACTGAGAGTCCAGAATTAAACCTAAATATCTATGGCTATTTGAATTTCAGTAAGGGTGCCAAGATTATTTAACATGAAAGGAACAGTACCGTCAACAAATGGTACTGGGATAACTGGATACCCACATGCAAAAGAATTAAGTTGTACCCTACTTCACTCCACATACAAACCCTAATTGCAGATGGATATACAGCCTAAATATAAGAGCTAACACCATAAAATTCTCAGGAGAAACCGTACAAGTATATCTATATGACCTTGGATTTGGCAATGGATTCTTAGCTATGATGCCAAAACACAGCAACAAAAGAAAAAAAAGAGATAAGTTGGACTAGAATTTACAATTGAATTACAATGACCCAGAGAAATGAAAATTTATTTCCACACAGAAACTTGTACACTAATGTTTATAGAAGCATTATTCATAATAGCAAAAGTGTAGAAACTACCCAAATGTCCTTCAACAGATGAAAGAATAAACAAATTCTGGTATATACATACATTGGAATATTACTCAGCCATAAAAAATAAAAACGTTAAAACTGAAAGAAGCCATACACAAACAGTATGATCCCATTTATGTGAAATATCCAGATTGGCAAATCCATAGAAACAGACAGCAAGAGGTTTTGGTGGTTGCCAGGAGCTGGGGGAGGTGGGAGAAAATGGGGAATAACTATCTAATGGGTATAGGTTTCCTTTAGGGGTGATGAAATGTTTTAGAACTAGATAGAAGTGGTAGATGCACAACATTGTGAATGTACTAAATGCCACTAAATAGTTCTTTTTAAAAATATTAATTTTATGACTGTGACCAGCATATAGTAAGGTATTATTATTACTAGGATCTATATTTCTGCAGACCAAAAGTCATTACTCAGATCTATGAAAACTCAGATATTCCTTTTTGTCTTATGGAAAGGGATTCCACTGGACATTACAGAAGCTGATGCCTGGGCCTACTGGGGAAACCATCAATACTAGAGTTATAAACATGACCTTTATTAAACAGCTAGAAAAGGAAGTGAAATGTACAGATAAACCAGAGATGTCAGTAAATGGGATCCAGAAAATAAACTTCTGCTGGGCATGCACAAAGAAAATAAAAGGTTAAGGTGAGCTGTGGACAAAACATAAGAAGCCTAAATGTCAGAAGGATTCATTGGGAAGAAGCATGCATTCCTATCTATGAGCTTTTTTTCCCTACTCCCCGTGGTCACTAGACTAGCGATTGGCTCCTTTTTTGGCATCCTGTTCACAAACCCTCATGGTTTCTAGACAGCTGCCTAGTCTGCTGACCATTCTGACAAAAATGACCTGAGAACCAAATCAGTCAGTTCAATTACCCTATGTATCCTTTCCACCTACTGGAGTCACATGCTTTACAGAACTGAAATAGCTGGTATTTAGGAAAAATGAGGGAAGTGTTAACAGCTCCATTTTTGAGGTTTGAGGTTTTATTCTTAAGCATCAGTCATTCAGTTCGGACCAAAATTTTAATTCACTAAAATTTAATTAAGCAAAACTATATGGATCATCTATCATGTGTCCAAATCCATACTAGATTTCAAGATAGGGGCTGAGACCTGAGAAGGGATGTACAGAGCCATGACAGCACACTCTAGTGGGAAAAACAGAGATAGAAAAAATGGGGTCATAGTCTGTTTCCTTGTGTCACAGGGGAACACTGATTACCCTGACAAATGTAGAGGGCTGCAGCAACGGTATGATTAAGAAGTAGAATAGAAGGTATCTCAGAAACTTTAAAGAATAGTCTGAGGATGGCAAATACTGGAGGCAGTGATCATAACACTCTATCTTATCAAACCTGGATATGACCTCAGAATACTTAATGGTCCTCAGAGGGCCACCATGAATAGATCAGCCTTGGCACATGAGTACATAAATAGATAGTAGAAACGAGAGGGATTATTATCACTGAACACTGAAAATGTGACTTCAATTTCCTAAATCTCAGTATCACACAGCCCCTGCCAACTAGGAAAGGCTTCTTAGCCCCATATTTCAGATTTTATTCAGCAGCTTCTGTCCTGTCCAGGAGATATTTTCCTTTTATTGCTTCCCCAATCTGAAGACATCTTCTAGAAATTAAATAATAATTAGTAGATTCTACTGAGTGTGACCATAAGCTAAGCACCATGCTAAACAGTTGACATACCCGTATCAAACACAGGGACAAACTAAAAAATGTAATTTTCAAAGTAGGTATTTCTGAAATGCTTTTCTAAAAGAAATTATGCTTAATTATAACACTAACTAACAGGAAGTGAGGACTTTATATTTTGCAACTGGATTTATAACCATGATAATTCATTTGCTCTTTTCCAACAACCCCTTGAGGCCGGTGGGATAGCTGTTAATATCCCCAGGAGAGATGAAGTAACTCACCCAAGTTCTTGTTACAAATAGCAGTGCAGGGTATTCAAACCCTCTCCCAGATTCTAAATACACTTGACTTCCAGATGCAAAGAAAGTTGAGAAATGAGCCTGAAATTTAATAATTTACTGCCTAATCTCCCTTTCTGAGATCTGCCTTGCCGTGAACTCTGAAAGAATCCCTTGCAGATACCTAACATATTCTCTTGATCTAATGCAAAAGTTGCCAAGCACTGCTGCAAAATTAAAATCATCTAATGCAAAATTTCCAAGCACCATAACTTAAAACAAAACAAAACAAAAAGCCACAACTCATCTGCAAGGCAATAAGAAGCAGTGGGTAAAAACTTGGATTGCTTGGATTCTAGAGCCAGTCAGCCTGGGTATGAAGCCTGATGGCTGTACATAGTGATCTCAGGCAAGTTTTTAACCACTTTGTTCTAGGCTATAATTGGGGATAATGGTATTAACTACTTCACAGGGCTGTTGAGAGAATTGAATAAATTAATATCAGTAAGTAAAGTGCATAGAAGAGAACCTGGAACATAATATGTGCTGAATAAATGAAAATTATACTGAACCAAAAATCTACTATCTTGTAAACTATCCCCAGGAGTAAATTAATCTACTTGAGAAGTTGCATTAACTCCTTTTAAGTCCCCAGAGTGACATTCAGTCCACTGTTTATTCCCATGTACTTTACTATTTCCTATATATATAATAACACTTCCCACTTAAAAGTAGACTAAATTGTTATAAAGTATTGTTCCTCTTTGAAACTGATCCTTTGCCTCCAGATTTCACTCTGCTTTCACCTCAAACCTGAAATGGTCTTTGCTTTTTAAAATGAACAATTTTGCCATTTGAAGGGAAGAAATATATTACAGCTGCAAAGATAAGTTAAATGTTTCAAAGAACCACGCCTGGCATCTTTAAGAATAAGACACGTTTAAGCAAAATAGATGGCTTTGTGTGAGATCAGAGGCAGATCCAGAGTCTTAGTGGGGGACAAAACAGCCTCTTTGGCCATTTCCCAAAATCTCAAGAGCACTACCTTATTTGCACATTCATTTGCATGAGTCTTATCAATATCAAATGTACTCACGTATTTACTGTGTGCCTGGCTTTCCTGACAGATGAAGAGAAACTGCTCTCTGTCCAACTTCACCAGCAGCTCATCAGTTGTCTGCAACCCGCAGTTCTAAGGATAAGGCAGTGAGAACTACATTTCATGGTTTTATGGGCTACGTTTGGTGACTGAGGTTTGCCCTAAGGAACCCAACATTTAACCTAGAAATATTTGTGAGTAGAATCATTTCCTTTCTTCCTTTTCTTTCATTCTAGAGGTCACTGCCACTAGAAATATGACCAAACTGAGAAAGAAGGAGTAAAACAGACTTTCAACTTCTTTAAGACATTCTATATTCATAGAATATAGACTATCTAGATACGCTGTAAAAATTGTTAATCCTTTCATTTAAATTTTTTATTATATTAGTAACTGCTCAACATTGAAAAACGGCAGGAAATAGAGAAAAATACTGAAAAGAAATGAAAAGTTGCCCATTATCTACATTTTGTAAAAAGCACTAAGACGGTTCTTATACACAGAGTTGAGGTTGTTGCTGCTGGTGATTAAGAATGCCCAGAATATTATGTTATCTAATAGGTCAGTAGACTCCTATTGTGGCAAACTATATTCCTCAAAGATGACTGCCACAGTATCTCCTGGTCTTCTTAGTCTTCTTACAATGTGACTTTGACACTCCTCCCATGGAGAGGTGGTTGTCTGTGTTCCCTCCTCTTAAATCTGGATGGATTTGTGACTAATGGAAATAACGTAAGTAAGTGACTACCGAGGACAAGTTATAAAAATGTGATTAGGGCTTCCCTGGTGGCGCAGTGGTTGAGAGTCCGCCTGCCGATGCAGGGGACATGGGTTCGTGCCCCAGTCCGGGAGGATCACACATGCCGCGGAGCGGCTGGGCCCGTGAGCTGTGGCCGCTGGGCCTGCGCGTCCAGAGCCTGTGCTCCGCAACGGGAGAGGCCACGGCAGTGAGAGGCCCGCGTACGGCAAAAAAAAAAAATGTGATGAACTTCTCCCTGTTTCTTCTGAGATGTTCACTCTTAGAACCCAGCCATCATGCCATGAGGAAGCCTAGGCAGCCCGTGAAGAGGCCAACTTGGAGAGTACAGAGGTACCCAGTACACAGCCCTGGCTGAGCTCTAAGAAGTCAGCATCAATTGTGTGAGTCAACCAACTCGAAAGTAGATCCTCCAGCCCCCAGGTCAGCCACCCTAGCTGATGCCATGTGAGCAGAGATGATGTGTAACTATTGAGATTTATGCACAAAATACATCATTGGTTTTATTTTAAGGGCACTAAGTTTCGGGGTGGTTTGTTATGAGGCAACAGATAATTAGTTAAACTAATAGTAAGAGCGACTACAACTGAAATGGTAAGCATTTATCATGCGACAACACTGTAAAATGGTTTTAAACGTTGTATCTCAGTTAATTCTCAGAATAACCCTTATGGCATAGAGAGTATTATTACTCCCAATTTATATATGGGGATATTCAAAAACACACACAGGTTAAGTAATTCATCCACAATTTAATTAAATCAGTTAGCAAGTAGAACTGGGCTATGAACCAGGAGGTCTGGCTACAAAGCCAATGCCCTTAACCACAACACTGAGCAGTGGGAGAACATTCCACTTAATTAAGATCCAATTGTTGTTTCTGAAGTGCAGCTCTGTCAGGATCTGCTTCCCCAAGCCCTGCTCAGCCACATTCCTCTCTTCCTAATGAGAAAGACATACAACCAGATGGACTACTCCCTCCCCAACACTGAGGTTCAGACAGATTGAGTTACTAGCTTAAGTTACAGAGTGTCCATGCTGGGATCCAAAGCCAGGTCTGTCTGACACCAAAACCTATGCTCTTTCTATTGTTTTATGGTACCCATTGGGCTAATGGATGACTGCAGTAGATGGGTAATAAAAAATATAGATAATTCAAGTTAATTATCTTTAACTAATACATTGATGTATATGGGAAGAGAACTGTTTTCCAAATCATATTTTCCCAAGGACAATGAAATAAATGTTCTAATTTTTGACACAGCTATGAGGCAAGGGACTTTCTGAATGAAAAATTACTGTTCATATACAGCAGCATTTCACAAACTTTTGGTTTCAGGACTCCTTTATATCCTTAAAAATTATTGAGTACACCAAAGAGCTTTTATTTATGTGGATTATATTTTTCAATATTTAATATGTTACTGGTTAAAACAGAATTTTTTTAAATACTTAAAAATTCATTTAAAAATAAGAATAAACCCAATATACATTTACATAAATAGCATATTTTGTGAGGAATTAAAAAGCTATTTTCCAACAAACAAAAAGTCTTATTCAGAAAAATAGCACTGTTTACAGTCCTGCAAATCATTTTAATGTTTGATGTAAGAAGAGGTAACTGGGTCCCCATCTCTGCTTTGGCATTTCCAATTTGCTGTGGTATCACAGGTCATGCAGCCTCTTTAAGACTCCAAGGCAAATAGCATTTTAATACCATCATAAAAGCAGTTTTAATCTTACAGATCCTGTGGAAGAGTCCTCAAATTACTTTAAAAATTGTTAGTATACAGTATACAAAAGGTTGTTAACCACTTAAAA